>NC_056732.1:1741709810-1741857310 GCF_019279795.1 Protopterus annectens | reverse complement strand
TTTAAGTAATATCATGCACTTAAGTTTACTGAGCACATGCCCCCCACTAAACAATCACAAATCATTGCAACTGACCAAAGAGACATGACTGTTCTATCAATGTTACAAATATTTTTGTTACTGAGATATGTGCAATGTATACAACAGTGAAATGTGTGAAACAGTGCCCTGGCACTGTTTTCATGGGTGTGTCTCTCATTACGCTTAACAATCCTGCATCCCAGTAATTGCTGAATGCTTGCAATTCCCCTGTCAGTATATCTTGATCAACATACTTAGAAGTCCTGACAAACATGTATTTTTTTTTGTCTCTAGGATAAACAGCATTTAAAATCAGCTATACTACAAATAAATGGAATTGTAAAAAGTAGCACTTACCTTGTACAAGAAGACATGTTTTTTTTTTTTTTTTTTGAAGTAATGCATTGTTTTCAAATTCTGTTTCCAGGAATCCAACTATGAGCTTCACTGGTTTCTTCTGTAGCAGGAAGAGGCTCTTTACTTCCCTTGGCTACATTTTGTGTTTATTCACCTGGCAGGGTGCGAGGATTATTGTAACCTGGGCTCAAATCATTATTGTTTCTGAACTGCTCAGTTGGTGCAATGAGTGCACCCACTGACCATGACATTCAGGTTTTCTCGATGCTGTGTACATGTGCAGGTAAGGTCCGGTCATGCATTCAAGGTAGAAATGTAATTCCATATTTAAATGTCTAGAAGGGACTGATGACTGCCATGTTTCACTCTTTAAAGTGCCATTGTGATCTGTAGTAATACAGTATCTGTATTTTCTGAGTTTGTCATGAGTCATGCAAATTAGATGCCTATAGATGCCCGTTGTTGAGTGGTACATGTTACATGGGAGAAGTGAATTGGGTGGCAGTTTTCTTTTATTTTTTTGTTGAGATTTTCAAGGTGAGACATCACAACTAGAGAAGTAGAGCATAGTATCCGTTATGGAGTGCAGAGGTAGTGTGAGAAGGAGCCAAAAATATTTCTCTACTTCCTCCATAAGGATTACAGCCAAAGGCTAATGCAGTAGGGCTGTAATGGACCACAGCATAAGACTGAAGTCTGGAAGAGTTTAACCCAGGCTGTTACCTATGCAACTGACATCTCATTTGTAAGGGGCTGGGACTTCAACATTTAACCCCCTTCACCTTCCATTTGTGTTATCATTATATATTAAAATTACATTTTTTGTCTCATTATACCGACTACAGCATTACAATGGTAAAATATGTATGATCAATATTTTTGGGTGGGTGGACATCTTTGTCAATTTAATTGTTTCTTTTGCTTATAATCTCTGAGTGAAATGCTATGATTGAGCAACATGGTTTCTTTGCATATGTACATTTGTATCAGACATCATTACTGCATCTGGGACTAGATGCACTTGTTGGGGTGTCTAGGTAGTGGATCATGTTAATCCTGTATCTCTCAAAATGAAGTTAATGGAGACTGCTGTTTCAGGTCACCCACACAGCTGTGTATGACAACAACCTTGCTAACCTGAAAAATGGTTTTTGGTCGTTCAAGTATATTATGTTTAAGTGTATCAAAGTCAAACTACATATCAGCTCCAGTTTTTCAATGTATGTGTACTTCTCTCACTCCCACCCTCTATGTTGATATCCTTTCTATAACACACATTCATTTTCTTTATTATTTTGTCTGTCTCCATTTATTTTACTATTGCATGCAGCAGCATTACAACCTGCACCCATCTCTCAGGTAAAGCCTGTTGGACCCCTACAAGTGGCAGCGACAGCAGTACCACCACCTCCAATGCAAGCACATCAGGGACCCAGACTGACATATTTACCTCCAAAAACCTCTTGCCCTACCTGCACCACCTACTTCTGGTAGCTCTGCACCCAATGCTGGCACAGTTGTGCCCACAGGTAGCAGTGCCAGGGAGTTGACACCTTTGTCACCCATCAGCAGCTGGTAGACATTGTGGGGGAGATTATTGACAGAAGGTCAGATGCCCAAATTTGCCAAATGAAAACCTCCTCTGGTGACTTGTTAAGGCACGTCCCTGCTCAGCACTGTGTCCACCATCTGAGAAAGGCCCAGTGGTGATGGTACTCAGGATGGTGAGTATTCACCCACTGGGTCTCATCTGGTAGTGACTGCAGCTGTGATCATACAATCCTATCCGCCAACCTAGTGTTTCCCTCCCTTTTATGTCTATGCTCACCCCATTAGTTCTTCAATCCTCCCCATACCATTGTATTCCTTCTTTTTGTCTGATGTCTCCTTTGCCATTGTGTTCCCCTACCATCACTATGTTACTGCATACCCTGTTAGTTTTGTCTGTCCTCCCCTGCTACCTAACCTAACATTCTTACCTTCTTATTACATCACTTCCTTCTTTCCTCAACTTCCCTTCTATTCTGCATGAAAAATGGCCACCTGGCCCCATCCCCATCCTGCTCATTCCTTACTTGCTCATCTTCTGTTCTACCTCCTGCTTGCTTACTCTTTTCATTCTTTCCTAAACTCCCATTTCCAACCTTTAATCTAATCAAAAAATGGAAAAATGCTCCGAAGACATGCCCATGTAGGGCTTGCAAATCAATTATCTTTTGTGGTAGAACTATGTGCGACTGGTCATAAAGAGCACTGTTGATGTCCATGTACAAATAATGATGACTGGCACTAGTCATTGTACAGCAATAAATAAGTATATCCACTATCATATACTCTGTATATTGGCCTCATTTGGCATAGAGCGTGCATATGGGTTGAGCATCATTACATGGCAATGTGCACATACAACAAAGGGTAAAACTGACAGTTTTAAATTTTATGTTTCACTAGCTCAGACTGAAAATGAAGTGCTTTGCAGTGTGTATGAGTAAAGGGTTGTGGGTATTAGTCCACTCTGGGTTAATTATGTTATGAGTCTTTTATTCTTTCACTTACAAGTGTGCAATAATCACCTACTATGTACTTCTCTGACACCTTTAATGTGACTTCATTTACTTGCGATTGATGTCTGTGCATTTCATTCCCCCGTATCCATTGGCTTCTACATCCCTAATTGTGTCACCAAACTCCCTTTGTAGTCTTGTTTATGTTATATGTTTGTTTGTCTGGCCCTACTACCTCCTCTACTCTTCAGCCTTAATCATACCTCCCTTACTACCTTCCACAAGTGTCCTATCGGCGTATATTAATCACTGGGTCAAAACACAGATCAGCATACAAGTCCCATGACCATGTTGGGCCACAGATATTCTTTCCCCCACCACAACTGAGGCTCATGCTGGACAGATAACACTGCTGCTGCTGCTGCTCATACTTCCAACACCATAGTCCTGTATGATCTTCCGGCATGTCTGTATTAGTCCTGCATGGTCTTCCTGTAGGGCCATACGGCGGCTGTGATGAGGATCTTTCTTGAGCTGCTCATCACCCACACTTGCATGGCCATATTCATTTTTAATAGGTTCATAGGTGTTTACTAGGCTAACGACCACAAGGACCGTTTTAAGCCTAGGCATGTATCCCAAATCTCTGACAAGTTCTGATACCCTTGATAAGTGTAAGCATGGATCTGGGAGATGAACCATTTACAGGTTACCTGTTTGCATTAGAGACATAGGTGCCAAACCAGGGATGAATTTCCAGTTTCCCATCCAACTGTCCAAGTTGCACTTGAATTGGGTTAGGGAGGAATTCTGCTTCACATGGATGGGGAGCCTGTTCCACAGATGGGGTAGTCTCTGGGATGCATAACTATCTCTCCAGCAGGTTCTACTTATATCACATGCAATGTTTAAGTCTTTAGAACAGGTAATTCTGCTACTGTTTGTTTTGTGGATATGCAGGAGGTCCATAAGTAGTGGGATTCATCATACACTCACAATAAACAGTGGGTGGTTATCTGTGATTGCAGATACAATGTTTCTTAATCCCCGGGTTTCAGTTTGTCCCTTGTCTGGCATTTACTTATCATGATAATGATTAAAAGCTAAAAGAAAACTAAGCGGTAAAAAAAGGTTGATAAAACAAAAAAATAAAAATAAAATTAAGTCAAAAGCTAAGGATCCAAGAATGGGACTTAAAAGGAGTCACACAGACCAAACAAGAAGAGTGGGAGACAGAGTTTGAGGTGCTCAGGACACGGAGCAGCTGTTTATCTCAGGGAGATTCAGGATGCCAGAAGATGTTGGGTATGCAAGAGAATGAGGGAGGACTTCACTGGAAAATATTGCAGCTATTGATGGTAGTGGGTAGATAACTCAGTCATGAAAGAAAGGCTAGAACTAAAGAGGAGAAGGCACCAGGAGGCCTATAGAAAGAATGAACTGGGAAAACAGACAAAGAAGCCAGTATGTAATGACAAATGCAAACAGTAGTATCAAGTGATAAGTGGGGGGAGTCAGCTGTAGCTAAGCAGTAAACAAAACCATATCATGTGTCACAGGGAAGTAGGTAAGGAAGGGCATCCACTACATGGGAGAGTCAGAAGGGAAAGATAGAACAGTAGAGAGGACATGTAGGACGAGCACAGTAGATATAGGAAAGAGAGGCAGGGAGGGAGGCAACCAGCACATGCAATAAGAAAGATGAGGTGATGGAATTAAGGGTGCAAAGGTGGCAGACTGGAAGGATAGAGGCACAGATTATGAAGCAAAGAAGAAGACAGTATGGGACAAAAAAGAAAGATTTGATGATGGACACGGTCAAAAAAGAGATTTGGAGTCTGGGCAAGTAAGGAAGGAGAGACTGGATTTTAGTGAAACTGATTTCATGGCTTAATTTCTTAAAATATGATAAGATGTGACTAAAGTGATCAGCGAGGGGATGCATGCCTTCATGCATATTGTCACCAGTGTTCCAGCAGAGGAGACAGCTGAGGTACCAGCAAGCAGTGACAGCGAGGTGACAGACAGATGCCAGGATAAGGGGTTGGGAGCAGTGGTGGTGTCAGGAGATGCAGTTACTTGCGCTCCAGTAAATAACTCAGCAGACATTTGCATGTCAGGGGAGTTTAAAAAACATCACACTTGCATGGCTAAGCACACAGTAGCACTGGCACTGTTAAAGCACTTGTGTTTCTCTGGCAAAGGAACAAACACAACCAGTACCCTAGAAAATATCTGCACATGTGTCTGGAAGGAAGTTTATAATGATTGCTTGGCTAAATGCTCATCCCCTAGCTACAGCTAAGCAGACAATTTTTAGTGAGGTATTTTATAGGGTATGGGATTCCTGACTAATCATCTTGCTCAGTGAGTGAGAGAACCAAACCCTGTATTTATGTGCTGTAAGCATAATCCGCCACTACTCACCAGACCTCCATTATGAGGTAGGTGATTCCTTATTAATCAACTTGCTCAGTACCACTGAGTGAGAAAATCAAACCCTGTACCTATGTGCTGTAAGCATAATCCTCTACTACTCACCAGACCTCCCTTAACCCTTTTAGGAAAATGCATTTGATTATGGTGTGGCTGTGATGAAATCATTTAGAGAGCATTCCTGGGTCTCCCTGACAAAGGAAACGTTTTTTACAGCAGGTTTATCTGGTTAAAAAATAGAAAAAACAAACAGTATTTAAAATGTATCCCTTTTGGAGTCTTCTTCCACCCAATTATTTTTGGCTCCAATAACAACAAACAAAAAAAAACTAAACAAAAGATCTAGTACAAGATTGACATATTAAATATAAAAACAAATTGACATAAGTTAGCATAAAAGTTCAAATTGTTCAAGAGATGTACATAAAGTTTTTATGAGGGAATTTACAGAATTTACATACAATAGGGAAGCAATAACATATTTTTGAAAGGAATTTACAGACTTTACATGGAATGAAGTATTACAAACTTCTTGACATATGAGCGTATTTCTAGTGCATGGGTACAATGATAACAAAGTGCAAAGCAAAACAGTGAAATCAAGATTTATTTGATGAGCAAGAAGAGAAAGTAGAGTGGTAGGACCTTGAGAGTGACTAGATGCAAACACTATTTGATTGAAAGGTGAGAAGCAGTATGTTAAGGATTAATAGGGGATTGGAGGGAAGAAGGAGAGAGAGAGAGAGAGAGAGAGATGAAGAAGAAGGAGTGCACAGGAAGGCAAATGAAAAAGGGGAGAGTGTATAAAAGAGGAGAGAGGAATAAGGAGTAATGGAATTAAGAGGAGACAAGAAGAGGAGTAGAGCAAATAAAGTTTAAGACAGGAAGGGGAAAGATTATAAGCAAAAAACAAGAGTTAAGGTATTAGGATTGAGTTGGAAGATTAAGTAACTGCTGAATGAGTAGAGAAACAGTTGCATATCCACTTGGAGAGAAGAACCAAAACTTTTAGGTCTTTTGGTTGATAACAATCTTAAATTTGATAAGCACGTCAACCAAACTATCAAAACCATCAATAAAAAACTTGGTACATTATATGTAATTAAACCATTTCTTACCCCACCTGCTAGAATAGCCATAGCCCGTTCTCATCTACTCTCTACCATTTTCTATGCCTCCCCTATGCTTATCAACTTAAACAAAAGTGATCTTAATAAACTCTCTTCCTGTTATAACCACATAGCTAGATTTGCCACTGGTATGCCTTATAGAACACATCACTGTAAAATCCTAAACTATCTTGGTTGGCTCGAGATGCCCAGCCTATTAAAGTACAATCAACTAATAATTGTTCATAAAATACTTAACCAACCAGATAATAAACCTGCTCTTAAAAATATTATCTATCCCCACTGTAACTTTAGATGACTTCACTCATCTAATAGATCGGTAGTCCATACTGTTAAATCCAAAAACGTTGCCGGAGACTCTGTTTGCCAATTCTGTCGTGAAGAACTTCTCTAAAGCAAACTTCACACTACTCAAGACTGGTGTGGTATCCTTCAAGGCCCCTGAGCCAGAGGAAACCACAACCCAAGCTGCGGAAGCCCTTACAAATGCCTTCTATGAACACCTCCAGGACTGCATGGATCAGGCAATCCCAAATAAAACCAAGACTCTTTCCACAAAGGGCAAACGTCCAGTCTGGTGGACCCCAGCCATTAACAAACTTTACAATAAGAGGAGAAAGCTATTACATGATAGAACAAAATCCATAAAAGGGAAGTCACCCCTGATCATTATTAGTAAAAAATACGGCACTCATAAAATCAACTAAGGCCAATTTTGAGAGAAAAATTGCCATGGATTCAAAGGACAATCATAAGGCCTTTTTCAGCTATGTTAGGAACCTGGGTGGAAACTCCCAGATATGCTCAGAATTAGTCCAAAATGATACAAAAATCACTGAACCCACAGACATTGCCAACATACTGGCAGACAGGTTCAGTGCAAACTTCACCCCTCTCCCCTAAAGGAGAGATAACTATCCCAGCCGAGTGTAGCCTCCCGGACATCTCAAATGCGCAGGTGAAAGCTGCTCTCTCTAAAGCTAAAAACACAGCATCAATGGGACCGGATGGTGTCCCCGGCTGTGTGCTACACGAGCTAAATGAGGAATTAAACCCGCACATAAGGCAGCTGTTTAATCTCAGCCTTACCACAGGATACGTGCCCAAGGAGTGGCGTGACGGCAACTGTGGTCCCACTCCACAAAGGCGCCTCACGGACCCTGGTAATTACGCCCCATAAGCTTAACAAGTCTAGTCTGCAAAGCTATGGAGAGGATCATAATGGAGCTCATAAACAAAGATATAGGGGACTTGCAGACATTGGACCCGACCCAGTTTGGCTTTGTCAAGGGAAGATCATGCCTTTTGAACTTGGTCGACTTCTTCGAAACAGTCACCAAGGCCATTGATGAGGGAAAGGCAGTCCATACAGCCTACCTTGACCTTGCAAAGGCTTTCGACACAATACCCCACTCGGGTATTGTAGAAAAACTTACCAGCTTAAATGTAAACCCATATGTCACAAGATGGGTTGCAAACTGGCTTAAGGACAGAACCCACAGGGTTAGAGTTGCTGGCGCTGTGTCAGACTCCAAGCCGGTCACAAGTGGTGTCCCACAGGGCTCAGTCCTTGGCCCCCTATTGTTTGGCATCTACTTCTCAGAAGTACAGGCCAGCATGGGAGGACTTTGGCTGACAAAGTTTGCAGACGACTGCAAACTGGGCACCATAGTGGAAAGTGCATCGGACACGGATATCCTTCAGAAGGGACTCACGGAAACAGATAGCTGGTGCCAGAGCCATGGCCTGAAGTTAAACGCCAAAAATGTATAGTCATACCCTTCGGGAAAAACAAGGTAACCCCAAGCTACCATATAGGTGGCAATCCACTAAGCACAGAAGAGGTTATCAGGGACCTGGGGACCGGGTTGACAGTGGCCTTTCTTTTGACACTCACATTGCTAAAGTGGTTAGAAAGACCTTCTACATTGCCCACCTGATCATGAAGGGATTCACATCCAGATCTAGTGAGGTCATTGTTCCCTGTACTCTTCACTTATCAGACCAATGATCGAGTACAATGCCCCATTCGGGATGTATCTCACCCGACATCTGCAGCAATTGGAGAGACCCCAAAGTTCCTCACCAAAAGGATAAAGGGACTCCAAAATCTGTCATATGCTGCCAGATTGAAGAAACTCCAGCTCTATTCAGTCGCATACTGTCTGCTCAGAGGTGACATGTGCCTGACATACAAGGCCATGTCCAACCCGAATTAATGGACATGCTCCACCTCAAAAATCCAAATCCAGCAAAACCACTAGAGCAAGCGACTTAAACCTTAGCACGGATATAAATAGGACGTGCTGGAGGGATAGATTTATCACTCAGAGACTCCCTATGCTGTGGAATAAAATCCCGGTCCATGTGAGGCAGAGCACCTCGCTGACTCTGTTCAAGAGAAATCTAGACCTGTGGATGGGAGATCGTAGGTTTACCCCAGGAATCATCTCTGTGTCACTGCTGGACAGAGGCACAACAAACTAATGGGCACAGTATTTTTTCATATAAGGGGTGGCGTAAGCCACAATAATTTGGGCTAGGCTTATAAATGCCTTAGGGCAGATAGCCTAGTATAAATCTATGAACCTATGAACCTAAAACTTGGAACTCACTGCCTGATGACATCACTCTAGAGACCCTCCCTAACATAATTTAAGAAAAGTCTCAAGCAGTATTTTAATTCGCATTGGCTATGTTCTTGCTCTAAATCGGACTAAATCTTTGGAAATACTTGTGTACTAATACTATTCAATCTGTTATTTTAAGTGTGCTATAACATAAATTTGTTAGATTGTATAACTCAAATGTCAACTGAGTGTGTAAACTTAACTAAATGTGTATTTTTGTCATGTTTGCTTTTGTAATTATCTTTGGAGCTTTTCTCCCTTGGCCTCCACTGAAAATGTACATGTAACCAGTCGGACTATCCCGGTCAAAAAATGTAAAATAAAATAAATACAAATGGTTGTATAATGCCACTTTAAAGTTGGAAGAACTTTGTTGTAAATGGATGGATGGCGGTAGATTGTTCCATAGTTTACCAATGTTCCATGAGTACAGTAGTTGACCTGCAGGTAGCTTGAGTTTATGAAGTTGTACAAGATATTAGTGTTCAGAATGAAGAGGCCTGACAGGATTATACAGGGTGAATAAAGAGTTGAGTGCGGGGAAGACTTGAAGTTTATAAATCAATTTATGGGTAGCAGTGAGCTAAAGAAGTAGGTGGTGGGGAAATTCCAGCCAATGAAGTTGTTTTAGGGCAGTACAGTGGTGGGTAGAGTGGCAGCTATTGGTGGTGAATTTTGCGGTCTTGTTGTTAGCAGGTTTCTAATTTTGTTTTCAGCAAAGATTGTAGATTAGTTAGCAATGGTAAGTTAGAGAAGGTAAAAGATAAGATAGAACTAAGGTTTGTTTGGCAGGGAGGGGAGAGGAACATATTATGTCTATAGAGAACTTTGAGTTTTTTATGGGTCTTGCTAATATTGTTTTGTATGTGAAGATCAAATTTAAGGTTATCATCAATAATAACACCTAACAATTTAGTAGAGGTCACTAACTCGATTCTGGTGGAGTGAAGGGAGAATATTTTGAAGTTGGCGTTATTAACAGGAGAATTCCACTTGGGAGTAAAGATCATAAATTTGGTCTTTTGGGGGTTTAAAGAGAGGTGGTTATTGTGGAGCCAAGTTTCCACAGTAGAGAATGCAGCTTGAGTAAGCTGTTTTAATATATCTAGGTTGAGAGCAGAGCAGTATATAGTGGAGTCATCTGCATATTGGATTAGGGAACCCTGTTGGATAAATTGGTGGAGACTGTTGATGAAAATGTTAAACAGGAGTGGGCCTAATATTGAGCATTGGGAAACACCTGTAGGGTTGTGGATGCCATTTAACAGCATGCTGTCTGTTAGAGAGGTATCTTAAATAAAATAAGTGATTGTGGAGGGAGGCCTATAATGCGAGCTGGCAAAGAAGGATAGGGTGAGAGATGGTAACAAAAGCCTTTGAAAGGTCCAAGAATAGTGCTGATACTTTCTGTCCAGTGTCATGACCTTTGTTGATTATATCTAAGAAGGATATTAGTGTACATATACATTTCCTCTGGAAACTGCTAGTCTTCTCAATAACTCTTTATTGAAACAATTCAAACACTTATACCTTCCAACTGTAACACAACTTCTCTGCCTACCCCTCGCAATCCTTCTAACAAACAACTATTTACTTTACATCCGGTTCCTACTTCCTACATCAGATCTTTTCTTCACAAACTCAATCCCTGTTCTCCCTCCACTGACAATCTACCTCCTACCTTCCTCAGACTTGCTGCTGACTCCATTGCCTATCCAGTATCTATACTAATCAATAGATCTATTCAGGAATCTACCATCCCTACTCTATGGAAATCCTTTTTCACTATTCCCCTGAATAAAGGTGGAAACTCTACATACCCATCTAACTACCGACCTATAGCTATTATATCTCCCCTCTCTAAGATTCTCAAAAAATGTATCCACTCACAACTACTCAAATACCTCCTCCAGCATAACCTCCTTACTCCCACTCAGCAAGGTTTCCATCCCAATCACAGCACAACTACTGTCCTCTTATCCTTTACACATACCATTGCTGAGGCCCTAGACAATAACAAACTTATACCATGTCTCTTCCTTGACCTTTACAAAGCCTTTGATACAGTCTCCCATCCCCTACTGCTATCTAAACTTGCAGATCTAAATCTATCTTCTTCCTCCCTTGCCTGATTCTCCAGTTACTTATCCTGCATGCAGCAATCTGGTAAGTGGCTCTTTTCCACTTCTCTATTCATACCTGTCCCAACCGGGGTACCACAAGGTTCCATCCTGGGTCCCCTCCTATTTAATGTCTTTGCCAATGATCTCTATATTTCTTGTAAACAATCCTTCCTCATCCAATATGTAGACGACTTGACTCTCATCTCCATCTCAGACAATATCGCTAATCTCCACACTCTTACTCAACAGGCCTTCCTATCCACTGAACAGTGGTTGTCCAGGAATCTATTCATTCTCAACCCTAAAAAGACCAAACTCATTATTTTTCCCCTGTTCTCTCTCTCACCTCAAATTCACCTTTACTATTACTTCCACTAATAACACTGTTACCCAGCCTGAAGCTCACAGTAAACTCCTTGGGGGTCATCATAAATGATGAACTCAAATTCAACTTGCACATCCTCCAAAGTATAAAAAAGACTCACCAGAAACTCAGTTTACTGTATCACAACAAAAAAATTCTAACTACAAATCCCAGAGTCTCCCTTGCACAAGCTCTTCTCCTCCCCTCCCTTCTATATGCTGACCCAGTACTCACCAACAAACTCCAACAAACTTACCACAAGACAGCTAGATTTATCACAAACTCTCTATAAAATACACATCACTGCCTTGCCCTAAATATTCTCCACTGTTTAGAATTCCCCCATCTTCTATTGCTGTCACAACTTCAAATGTTACACTTCATTCTTTACAAACCTTCATCCTGCCCTGCTCTCTCTTCCTTCATCTCTATCTACACTCCTCCGCTGATTCTTTGCACTTCTAATCAGCAACTACTACAAATCTACCAATCCAAAAATATAGCTGGCAAACTCCAATATAAACACTCTGTCACCCAAGCCTGGAAAAAACTCCCAAGACATATTTGTTCCATCATTCACACATCCCATTTTAAAGAAAAACTCAAACTTTCATCTACTCAACTCAAAAATATGTCCTTGTCAAGCCCCTACTTAAGCTCCCCACAACCCTACAAGATACCTTTTCAGTCCCTCCACATACAGCTAAGTACTTCACTATTGTGGATACTTATTAAACTCTACTGTCAGTACTGTTGGGCTTAACTCTTTTTATAAATATGTAAATATGTTTTTAGTCTGTAAAAATATTTATATGTATATATCATGTGTTTACATTTCTGCTTTGTCTCGCTAACATTCTTGTATAACTGATTTTGACCATATTTTTGACTCCAATGTTTGATCCTCTGTAAATTGTTTGTGGGGTTTTTTTTGGAGCTTTTCTCCTTGGGTCTCCACTGCAAATGGGCCACAAGCCCTGCTGGACCAACACGGTTAACAGATGTCAATAAATAAATAAATAGTGCAATAGATGTACTATGTCCTAGATGGAAGCCATGCTGAGTTGGGGAAAGAATTTTGTTCTTCAGCAGGAAATCTAAGAGTAGTTTTGGACACATTTTTGTAGAATTTTTGAGATAGGGGCATACCTTTCAACAGTACAGATTTTCGCAGAATGTCCAGATTTTTGCATCATATTTTTGGTGTGTTCCTCCTAAAATCTGTACCTTTCTGGCAAATAGCTGAGGATTGAAGTCATTAAATAATGACAAACATTTGAGTTTAAGACTTCACATCCTTCAGAAAATTCATGATAATGCAAAACCTATTATTCTATCAACTTTCTAAGTTTGTAAGAGCAATATTTAAAATCTTGCCCTATTTGTCCCCCCATCATTTTAAGCTTTGTCCAGACGTTTTGTTCTAAGAGGTTGAGAGGTATGGATAGGGGACAGAATAGCAATGGGATGGAAATTTGAGATATCAGTTGAGGAGCCTCCTTTGTGCAATGGTAGAATTATTGCTTTTTTCCAGAGGCAGGTGATGTGAGATTCTAGGATAGATCTGTTTATCAGTATGCTAATAGGGGAGGCCACAGTGTCAACTGCGAGTACTTGCATAAAAGATAGATTTAAAATCTGTTCCTGACTGTTGGGTCTTTGACTCTGAATCTTGAGCTAAAAGGTTGGGCTGGAACTGGGGTATGAGTTGGAATGAACTGCATGGTTGTCACAGTAGTGAGTTGCAATACCTTTTATTCATTTTATCACAAACAGTCATCTGAATGGGCAAATCCATACAAGGTGCTGTAACTGATAGTCACATTTGTGTGTGTGTGTGTGTGTGTGTGTGTGTGTGTGTGTGTGTGTGTGTGTGTGTGTGTGTGTGTGTGTGTGTGTGTGTGTGTGTGTGTGTGTGTGCGCTCATGTGCATGTGTGTCCTGTATCCTAGTGCAGTTATGATGTAAATGCAGGAACTAATTGTAGTAAACAAAGGCTTCATCATAATAACCGTGGTTTTTGGGTAAGATCCTCAGTTTCCTTTTTTGTTGATTAACAATGTCCTTATCTGATTGTGAATAAACTCCATAGCATAAAGTATGTAAGTTTAATGTTAAAATATTAATTATGAATGCATTTTTAATTTAACTTGTTTTTTATAGGCGCAAGAGTAGGAAATGCACTGTGGGCTGCAAGAGTTTGGTACTTACTGCAGATGAGCTTAGGCTGGGAGCTGTTAATGAGATGCTTCCTTACTCTGCCTAGTGTGCATCTAATCAAGTCATTTCACCACACACTGCTCCTGGGCTGCCCCTGAAAAAAGACACTTAGGTCCAATCACTGAGGATTACTGTAAGTCAGTAATGACTATCAGTACACTTTCATAGTTTTTTATTGTTCAGAGAATAAAAATCCATGCAGCACTTATTGTTCTGTCATGTATGTTAATGAACTGCTTCCTGTAGTGAAAAGAACAGGGTTCTTATTCTTTCACCTCCATTTGTCTACTTTGTGACTCTGAGCAAGTCACTTAACCAGACAGTGCTCCTAGGTGTCACCCCTGATAAGGGCCACTTTGCCATTTGCGCTTTCCTGGTTAACAAATACATAAAATAATGTTCAAATGCTGTCCCTTTTTCCCCCATTATGTTTGACTTTGTCCAGAATTCTTCAGCTAATAACATGAGAGGTATATTGGTATATTGCTTGTAAAATTAGTGACGTCTTCCAAATTGTTATGAATTACAGTCACTAAATGTCAAGCTTGTGAGTTTCAGATTTTGTATCCTTCAGAAAATATTTGATAATGCAAAGCTTGTTATTCTATTAACTTTCTAAGTACTGTATTTAAGAGAAGTATTTAAAAGCTGTTCCTGGTTTTATTCCTTGCTTCTGATTCTTGAACTAAGTAGTTGGAGGGGGGGGTTGTGGTGTATGGTTTTGACATCAGAGAGCTGAGATACATTGCTGGGCTGTTAATTATGGATTTATTAATTCTCTTAATTTCAAGGAAGTATCTGGTGTGTACAGATATACAAGTAGCTGTGATTGGTGGTTGTGTGCGAGTCAAATGTCAATGTATTAGCAATGTAATGGGTACAATGAAGTAATAACTCAGATGAGTAGAAAGGCTTAAGTAATTTGTAACTATGGATGTTAAGAGAGAGAATATTATAATAATTTGCTTATTGCATTGTGTTGTGAAAATTGCAAGGATTTGTAAGACTATGTCATTCACGTGTTTTTTTTTTTTCCTGTAAGGAAATCATCTTTTATTTTTAACGATGGATTATGGTTGAGTTGTTACCGTATAGTTAATATTTTATTGATATGGTGTTTTTTTTCCACATGCGCTATGCACCCCACCAGCTAGCTATTGTGCCCCTATTATACCCAGCAATAAAAGGAAGCAGGAGCTGCCACTGGTTTGGGAGGCAGCATTCTCACAAATGTTACTTGTGCCAGTAGCCAACATGCAGAAGAGATGCAAAATTAGGGAATACAATGATAGGCTGCTAGAGTGGACAATGTAAAAAGGCTTGAAGACTCAGACAAGGATGGGAAGATGGCATGACCAAGGGATGGGGACCATCTTAGACCAGAAAGGACAGCAGTGTAACTTTGGGGTTGAAAATTAACATTTCAATGATTATACCCCAAACTAAGATGGAATGTTGGAGGGAGAATGACAGAAGCAGAACAGGGAGGGTGTAGGTATTTAAGTAATAGACAGATGTTAAAAAAATTCAGAATATAGCAGGAGAACAAACAATGGTGAATTAGAGTATCACAGAATAATCTTATTTTGAACTGCAAGTTGTCTGGATAGGAAGATGGTGAAAACTGCCAAGAGTAATACAGAAGGTGATTTGGATATTGGTGATATAAAAGAAACATAGGCAAGTGATATGGAGGTGCTTGGGTGCAGGGAACATGGACTTAAGTATTAATCTACATGTAGGATGGCATCAGATGTGAGGTCAGAGAGGAAGAAAAACGCCAAATCAGGAATCGAACAAGTATGCAGCCAAAGTCCAAAGGTAGGTTAAGTGCACAGTAGTTAAATTAGATGATGAGCAGTGTGATGATGAATTTATGCACTGGAACATCTCAGACAAACAGGAATGGAGGAAGTGAGACAAGAGAAGAGTATAAAACTGTGGAGTAGAATGAAGAGGATAGCACTTCTGTAGGAATCTGAATCTGCTGGAAGCAGACTTGATGATTTTGGGCTCCAGAGCAGAGAAAGAGTGAGAGCTGATTGAATACTTTGATTGTGTAGAATTTAGCCATATGGTGCATGATTATACAAGAAAGGACAGGATTCTGGATGAGGTCCTAACCACTGCAGGGGGCACTGTGGATACCCTGATTATTTGCCAGTAGTGATCATGCCACCATGTGATTTACATTAAGAGGAAGAATAAGAATAAAAAGACAGAGAAAATAGAATCAAACTTTAGAAGAATGGACTGTGGAAGTAAAGAAGCTTGGGATTCAGTCAGGTATTGAGCATAGTATTCAGGGCAATATAATACCTTAACAACGAGGACAGGGAAAATCATGATGAAAGGCAGGTTCAGAGATTCATAGGTTCATAGGTAAGTACTAGGCAATCAGTCTGCAGACCATGTCAAGCCTAGCCAAAAAAAAATGTTCAAAAAGAAAAGATGGACCAGGGAAGAATTTGAGGCTGTCCATCCAATTTTCTAGGTTTACCTTGAAGCTAGCAAGGGTACTACTCTACTTGACATGTAGTGGAATTTTTTTGTTTTCCAGAGGTGAGGGATGTGTTGGGATATGAATATATTATGCCAATGTGTCTTACTTAGCTGTTTAAGGTTATTTCCTTTATCTGAGTATTTGAGGTTCCATTAGTTCTGCAAAATAATAGCAGCTCAGACAGGGTTGGATATTTCATGGTACAAAATACTAGACAAAAATCTTAATAACAAGTCTGTAAGAGACTGAATACAGAGAAAGGACTGCCAGTCTCTCCTGGTGGCTAAAGTTTTTGAGGCCACTGATTGTTTTAGTTATAATTCTCTGTGGTCCCTCAAGTTGTGTGATAGGTTTAGACAAATATATGCCAAAAGGTGCATTATATTTAATAATGGGTCAAATAAGATATGAGTAAAGGAGAATTAAGAATCTTTGGATGTTGTGGGGATGCTTTTGGAAATTAAATTGGCCAAACAGAAGGCTTTCCAAACTACTGTGGAGACGTGATGGTAAAATGATAAGAAATTATCAACAAGAGTGCCTAAATCCTTTACAACAGTGTCTGATTGGAGGGGTGCATATTCTATATGGTAAAATAAACTGTTTTGTTTACCAAAACAAACTCTGCAACATTTATTTACATATAATTTGAGACCATTGTCCTTGCTCCAGTTGTTAACATGGTCTAACCCACACTGGAATGATTAAGAATCAGTTGAAAAATAAGAACCCAAAGTAGGAACAGTTCCACAACTCACAATAATCCACAACAGCAAAGTTGTATTATTTTGAAAGTGTTCAGGTTTTACTGTTTTTTACAATAAATTAAGTATTTTACCTTTTGGATCCTACATTCTTTGCACCTTTGTTGGTGTGGATTATTTATATTCAGATTTACAATTATTACAGTAATGTCTGCATGGGAAATAGTGTTAAAGATTTTGTCAAGGTCAAGATATGCTGTATGCACCACATAACCACTATCCACTGCGTCAGTTACTTTTTCAAATAAATTAATGAGGTAAAAAAAGGCATGAGCATCCTCTGACAGAGTCACATCGATGAGGATCCCAATTAAGAGATTTTCAATGTCAAAATTAGCAAAGTCTGAGATAATGCACTCCATAGCTTTGCATGTAAGGCTAGTGAGACTAATGAGTCTATAGTTACTAGGTTCCATGACTGGACCACCCCTTGTATAAATTGCATTATAATGGTTGTTTTCCAGGCTTCAGGAATGTAACCACTGGAGAGGCTTGGATTAAAGAGGTTAAGTAGGGGTTCTGAAAGACCATATTTGGTATTGATAATTAGGCAATCTGGTATGTTATCAGAGCTCATGGATGAAGTATTCTTAGCTTTTGAGAGGGCTGAGAGAACTTGTTTCACAGTACTTAAAGTAGGTAGCTGGCAATGTGGAATGTGTAGAGTAAAATTTGCAGTAAATTTGTTAGCTGTGATATTAGCTATTTTGTTTGGGTTAGACAGCATAGCATTATTGTGGACTAGTACATTGTTGGGTGTTATTTCTTAACGTCTTGACATAGTTAAAGAAAGATTTGCAGGTACCTTTGGTTTTAGTGGTTAAGTTCATGCTCACTGATAAGCTTTCTAATACTTCCCTTAAGCTCTTTGTTAATTTGCTTATGTGTGCTCCTAATGTACGTAGAAAGAGACCTCTTCTAAGCATTAAACATTATCTTTCTCTTATTATATAATTGATTTATATGATTATTCCTCAACAGGGGTTTGCTTTTAAATTTTTTTTATATTTTGTGTGGATAGGGACTGCCTTAACAGCACAGCTATTTAAGAGTGAATAAAAGTCAGAGGCATAGTTAGCAGCTTTAGCAATAGGATCATTCAGAGGAAAATTACAGCAAAATGTATTTAAATAATCAATTAACTGAAGAATGTTTTCTGTTGAGAAGTCCCTGAACACAGAGCTATTTACAGGGGAAGCACCACCAGTTTTAAAGGAAACTGTCACTAAATTATGGTCTGATTTATCAAGACATGCTGATACATATGGAGACATTTATTTATTTATTTATTTTACATTTGTTTACCGGGCTAGTCCAACTGGATATATTTCCATTTTCAGCAGAGGCCCGGGGAGAAAAGCTCCACATTTAGGTTAGTACAACAAGTAATTCAATAAAAAATAGCAGATAAAAACATAAAAAATACGGCGATTAGTAAAAAATGTACATACAAAATTCAGGTGAAAACAAAAATTATAACAAAAAGTTTATGCTAGAGAGGACATATTCCTTCTATTTACAGTATAGGAGAAGGGGAGTTAAACTTAGTAGGATATTCAAAGAGAGAAATATAGATAATCAAAAGAAAAAAATGTAACCAACTAGAATTATTAATTAAATGAAACAGAGACTAACAAAGGTATTAGGAGCTAGTTTTTCAGATGGTAGAGGGTCCTAAGATTAGTCAGGATTGATGCATGGGCATAGCCAGAGAGTCTTTAGGTGTTGTTTGAGTTTTTGTTTGAAGAGGAAAGGTGATGTTATAGTACTTAGAGTGGTAGGTAGTGAGTTCCAGTGCTTACCTATGGTGTTAGAAAAAAGTGAATCGCCCGCAATGTTGTTGGATTTAGTTAGCTTCACAAGAGGTTTATTAGAGGAGTGAATTTAGATTAGAATAGGGAGATATGAGATCTGAAAGTATGGGGGTATTTTCAGGTTGGTAGAATAACCTGTGTATAAAGGTAAGTTGGGAGACTAGTAGGGTATTATTCAATTCTAACCAGTTTAGTTGTAATAGATTAAGACAGTGGTGAGTTCTAAATGGATTTAGTAGCAAATCTAGCAATGCTATTGTATGCATTTGCTAGTTTAGTAAGGTTTTTTCTTTAAGTTAGTGTAAATGGGGGAAGCATAAAGAAGAGTGGAAATAAGATGAGATTGAGCGAGTGTAACTTTAGCCTGTGAAGATAGAAAGTTTTTAATTCTAAATAAGGAGCCAAGTTTTCTATTTACAGTTTTGATAGTGTTATTAATGTGGTTTTCAAAAGTGAGGTTATTGTCAATTGTAATACCTAGGAGTTTAGTGGTAGAGTCAGGGACTATGTGTGTGCCATTATTAGAGGTAATAGAGAAGTCAGTGAGGGAGGACTTCCTATTAGGACTGAAAAGCAGGAGTTTGGTTTTGTTGGCATTTAAAAGTAGGCAACGTTTCAAGAACCAAGCCTCAACTATGGTAAATACGTTCTGTGTTAGGGTTTGTAGGTCAGAGGAGGTATTGGCAGAGCAGATGAGAGTTGAGTCGTCTGCATATTGAATGCATGCAGCTTGAGGTATGGCTACATGTAAGTCATTTATGAATAAAGAGAAAAGGAGGGGACCTAGGATGGAACCTTGTGGTACTCCAAGAGTGACTGGCAGAAGAGATGAGAGTGTGTTATCCCAGAGAACAGCCTGTTGCCTGTAACTAAGGTAGGAGGTAAACCATTGAACCGCATTGGTATCAAGTGAGAGAGATTCAAGGGTTTTTAGGAGCAGATGGTGGTTTACCATGTCAAAGGCTTTTGACAGGTCTAAGAAGAGAGCAGATGTTAGGATACTATTATTGCGGTTTTTATTGATACACTCGGTAAATGATAAGAGGGCGGTGGTAGTACTATGATATGGCCTAAAGCCATGCTGGCATTTAGCTAGTAAATTGTATTGAGTTAAATGGTACATTAGCTGATGATGAATACATTTCTCCATTATTTTTGCAAGGGGAGATAGGAGAGCTATAGGTCTGTAGTTAGAATACTCTTTTGAGCTACCTCCTTTATGTAAAGGGATTATGTGGGAGACTTTCCAGATAGCAGGGATGGTTCCTTCTGTTATGGTTCTATTTATAAGGAGGGATATAGGATAAGCTATTGCTTCAGCTGCTTTTTGAAGGTATTCAGATGGTAACTGATCTGCTGATGGGGTACAGGGTTTGAGTTTTTGGATGAGTTTCAGGATGTAAGAAGTAGAGACAGGTTTTATTTGAAATATGGGGAGAGTTCCAGGTGGACAGGTGGGGGTGTGTGATTTGTCTATAGAAAGTTTGTTTGCTAATGACTTAATGGTATCTGTGAAAAAGGTGTTGAAGGCATTGGCAGTTTGGTCTGAGGTATACATTTCAGCCCCTGATGGTAAGGGTGTACTAGAGCGGCCTGGGTGTAGGAGAGAATTTACGGTTGACCAGAACCTCTTGGGGTTATTTTGGTGAGTTTGTTGTAGTTTACAGTAATAATTTTTTTTGTCCAAAAATACAGCTTTTTTAGTGCTATTTCTTAATTGTCTAAAGGTTTGATGGTCAGAAATAGTTTTAGTAGTTCTCCATTTAGCCCAAGATTTATTTCTAAGGAGTATTTTTTGTCTTGTCTCTTTGGATAGCCAGGGGGCAGGTTTCGATTTAACTCTGATGGATCGTATTGGAGCATGTTGGTCAAGGATAGCTAGGAATTTATTGTTAAAGTAATTAGTAGCATCTTCAAGAGTTAGGGTTTTTAGAGGATTCCAGTTACTAGCTTTTAGTTCATTTTGGAATAATAATGGGTTAAAGTATTTGTTGCTGCGTGAGACTCTGTAGGTAGGAGTATAATTAGTGTCATTTTTTTGTCTTATGATGTAAGTTAAGTAATGATCACTTAAGTCATCAGGCAAAGTTCCTACTTTGTAAGTTTGTTGTGGTTTGTTAACTAGGATCCAGTCTAAAATACTTTCTTTGTTATTGGGTTTATTGATTCTTGTGGGATTATTAATTGTCTGAGTAAAGCCATGAAGATTAATATGGGATGAGGGTTATTCGAGTTAACAGAAGACCAATCACAATTGAAGTCACCTAGAATGATAGTTTCTTGTGGGTAAGAAGAAGATATACAACTTAGGATAGTTTCAATTTTAGTGAAATTATTATCAGGAGGAAGGTAGATACAGATAATATACAATGATTTTTTATTGTTTAGTTGAAGTTTAGAAGTGAGGATCTCCACTTTATCATCATTTAAAGGGATGGCAGGTTGAGAAGAGATATTTAATACATTTTTAAATAGAAGCGCTACTCCCCCACCCTTACGTTTTAAGCGGTCCATTCTCAAAATACTATATCCCGGGGGTAGTATTTCATTGTCTTTAGTACCAGGTTTCAGCCAAGTTTCAGTAAGACAGAGAATATCAAAGGAGTGGGTATCTAGGAGGGTATGGAGATGGGCAATCTTATTATTGATGCTTCGGATATTCAGATGCCCGATCAGTAAGGCGTTAGAAGCAGTTGTTAGTGTAGGTGGGTTAAGGTGTAAAGTATTGTAGGTTGTATCAGAGAAGTTATTTGATGGTCCTGGGTTAGGGTGGATGTCACCATCACATAGGATTGGTATTTGTAGTTTAAGTGATGGTTTACATGTAAAGTCGGTTAGATATTTGAGTTTCCTTATGTTAGGATTATTAAAGTTAATGTGTGTATGTCTATGGAATTTGGGTAATAAGTAGTTGGGGGTACTTACAATGTTTGAGTGAGTGTAAGTATGACTAGGATTCTGAAAAGCTGTCTGTCTGTGGCAGGTAGTAAAGTGAAAATAGTTAGCCCTTTCATAGGATGTAAGGAAATAACAAAAGGTTAAGCATAAAGAGCATAAGTATAAGATTATTAGGTTATGTACTTTAGTTTTAGATAAAAGAGACATATTGCTATGAGGATATTAAGTCCTAGGAGGTAGGGTGAAAGGTAGGTGTAAGGGATAGTGGGAAGTGATTCAATTAGAAAGTAGAGGGAGGTATAGTAATTAAAGAGTGGTGGTAGATAAGGAAGCTAGGGAGGGACAGGAAAAGAGTTGCTGAAATAAGTAGTTAAAGGTGATAGGAAGGTTTTGGGAGGGGGTGTGGTTAGGGAAGTATAAGTGTAGGGACACTGGGGGTGGGTGGGATATGGGGGTAGGGTAGGCAAATCAGTCGATTGTGTGGAGTCAATCAGCCCTTGCAGGCTGCTTCTCACTGAAGTGTAGCAGGCAGATAAAGGAGCACCCTAATGTAGGAGTAAATATAGGCAACAGTTTGCTGTAGAAAGACAAGTTACCTATATTCTGTGACTCATAGATTGCAAAAAAATACTGTCTTACAGATCACTTGAGAGCAAGATATGGTGAAAAGCTCGGCAGATCTGTAAGTGAATCACAGTATTCTGCTGCCCTCTAGTGATAGACCAAAAGTTTAGGGTAGACAGGACAATCTACTTGGTGGGAGATAGGATGGCCTATGTAGGTTAGATAGATAGGATCCACGAGTGTGCTGTCCCAGTTCCAACAGGTCTAAGCAAAATTAATTACAAATAGAGGGTACTTAAGACACATACATAAAACCAAAATTGGTCTAACAGCAATGGCCAGGTTGGGAGTTATATAGAGATGCTTCCAGGTTTTGAATGCTTTGCAATACTGCGTTGAGGCTTCTGAGAGGTTAAGTCACTTGAGGGATATCCTACAGCAGTGGGGAACTACCAATTAGTAGTACATGGATTCCAGGCTACAAAGAAGAAAACAAAGGAAGGTTATAAGCATAGGTAGTAGGTATCTACAGGAGAAAAGTGTAGCAGTGTGGTGGAGTGATAGAGTGGTGAGAGGATAAGAGAGCAACACATATAACATTAATTCAGAATTTAAAAACATTAACAATTTAAGCAGTGTAACCACAAATGTAAGGTAAAGGATTGAGTTACAGATGAAAATAGGACATGTTTAGGAGTAATACAGTCTATAACACATCAGAATCTTATACAATTACATGAGCGTCACTATAAAAGCTACAAATGTAGACATGCAAGAAGAGGCCATATTTGTGAGGACTCATCCAGGATATTGGGGCCCCTAGAAGGACAGTTAACTATTTGCAAAAGAGAGTTAGCATTTATAATGTCATGGGTGTGCTGGGCATGCCAACCACTGGCAGTGTAGGTCAGACATGTTATTGATGGATAGTTGAAGTCCCCAAGCAGAAAGGTCTTGAGTTTAATGGGAATTTCAGTTAATGCATTAACACAGCTATCATATTCAGAAGGGGAAATAGAGAGTGATCTGTTGCTAGCTATGAAGTGGTAATTAACCTTGTTTATGATGATTTTGACTTCTTGGAGTTTAAATATGATATCCTAAGGAATCTATAATGAGGTGATGATATTGCTGACATATAATGATACTCTCCCACAATTGCCAATAGGTCCAAAGATGTGATAGGCATTACATCCAGGAATGGAGTGAGGGCTTTCATTGATCTGAAGCCATGTTTCTGCAACTACACATATATGAATGTGTACAAGTTGCAAGAGACCTCCAGATTTCTACATTTCTTTGTTAAGATACATGGCATTGAGTACAGTCAGATTAATGTATTCCAAATTAGAATTTACTAGGTTAGAATGTCCATCAGATGGACACCATCTAAAAAGGCACTATAGAGGCAGCAAAGGCTTTAGCCAGAATGCAAAATCCTCAGTAAGAGAGTTGCAGACCACACTTAGCAAAGGAGGAAGGCTTGTTCATAAGTAAGCTAGCTGCCCTTGTAGGCCATTTTAAGTCTAGCCATTTCCCATTTCTGTGCTCAAATTATCCTCTCCCATTTGTTTAGAGATTGTTAGCCATTTCATCCTAAGCTGACTCGTTCTGGATCATCCTAGAGTGATACCAACTACATAGCCCATTATTAAAGCCAGTTATCTTGTCTTTGAATCTTGGCATTGTTCTAGGTGATTGCAAAATACCACTCAAGACCAGTGTTCTGCCTTAGAAATATGTACAGCAAACTCAATCCCATCCTTCTGCATGTCCCTCTGGTGGAAAGTCTAAGGTCATTCATCACCATGTGGACCACAATAAGGTGATATTCATATTCGTCAGGATCCCTTGTTATGTCTTGGAGCCTAGCTCCAGAAGGACAGCTGTCAACCTATTGTTATCCAGCCTAAGGAGGGTGGTATCCAGATGTCTTACAACAGAGTGACCTATTATTAAAACATTAGCATGGTTTGGTGCAGTTTCAGTGGGCCAAACGTGCTTGAAGTCTGCCCCCTTGTGACTTTTAGAGGTATGTATCCTAAGTGTGGGTGTAAAGGGTGAAGATGAGTGTTTGTTGTGTGAACTAATGTCTGAGGTTTCCTAGTCTTTTGCCTGGAGACTCAGTTTAAGTTAGTTTGTGGAAGTGGTCTGTGGTGTGTGTGTGTGTGTGTGTGTGTGTGTGTGTGTGTGTGTGTGTGTGTGTGTGTGTGTGTGTGTGTGTGTGTGTGTGTGTGTGTGTGTGTGTGTGTGTGTGTGTGTGTTATGCTTATTGAATGTGTTCTGTGGTGAGAAGATAGTCTCCAAGTTAAGTAACTAATTACATCCCTCACATATTGAGTAGTGTATCTATTATATTATATTGGGATGGAATGGCTAGACTTGAAATGACCTCCAGGTCAACAGCCTAGTAACCTCCTATGATCCTCTTATGGTCCTATGATCCATTGTGATGCAGCAACAGAGTTCTTGGCAAGCATGAGGCAGTTACTACACTGCATGGGAATACCAAGTACTACCAGAATGGCTACAGAAGGGGAAACAGCTGACTGAGATTCCATACTGGTCAGTGCAGGTGAAGGGGTATAGGATGGTGTAAAACAGTAGAGGAAAACTGGTGTCTAGAAAAATATGATAAACTGGGATATTTATTTTTATTTTATTTTTATTTTACATTTGTTGACCGGGCTAGTCTAGCTGGAAATATTTCCATTTTCAGTAGAGGCCCGGGGAGAAAAGCTCCACATAAAACATAACAATGTGGCTAAAGGGTAAAAGAATGAACTGTGATTACTGTAGTAGTCATAAGTTAAAAGCAAAAAAAAAATGAAAGAAATGTAAAAGTGACAGATTATATAGGTTCAATAAAGAAATCAGTAACAGTGGCGAGAACAGTTGCAGTATTACTAGGCAATACCAATCTCCAGGGCAGCAACAATCATTTTTGGCCAAAATTAGTTGTATATACCTACAAAGGAAACTGAGTCAAGTTTTACCTGGTTGTAGAAATATTTTGAAAGACACTGTAGATTTCATTTTGAAATTACGAACCTGGTATGACACCTTACAAGGAGAAGAGATACATCAGGGGGAATACTTATTGGTGACATTGGTCATAATGTCACTGTTTACAGTGATTCCTAATGAGGCTGGAATACAAGCTGTAAGGGAATTCCTAGTCAGCAAGGATGTAATACCAGCAAGGGAGATAGAAAATATTTGTGCATTATTGGACATAGTTCTATCTAAAAACATTTTTTATTTGATAGTGAGTTTTATTTACAGTTGACTGGGATAGCAATGGGGATATCTGTGGCCAATACATATGCCAATCTGGTTCTCCACCAGTGGGAGACTACTTATGTGTATAGCACCTTGAATGCCTTGATTCAGAAGGTCTGTTTGTATCAACGTTTTGTTGATGATTGTTTTATTATCTGGAAAGGAACAATTGATGAACTACATGAATACACTGAGTATTTGAATAATACTACTTCTTCTTCTTCTTAAGGCTGCTCCCATTAGGGGTCGCCACAGCAGATCAACTGTTTCCATTTCCTCCTGCCCTCTGCATCTTGCTCTGTCACACCAACCACCTGCATATCCTCTCTCACCACATCCATAAACCTTATCTTAGGCCTTCCTCTTTCCCTGTTACCTGGCAGCTTCATCCTTAGCATCTTTTTCCCAATATACTCTGCATCCCTCCTCAGCACATGTCCAAACCAACGTAATCTTGCCTCTCTGGCTTTGTCTCCAAACCTTCCAACCTGCGCTGACCCTCTAATATACTTATTCCTAATCCTGTCCATCCTCATCACACCCAGTGCAAATCTTAACATCTTCAACTCTGCCACGTCAAGCTCTGACTCCTGCCATTTTGTCAATGCCACTGTCTCCAACCCGTATAACATAGCTGGTCTCACTACCCTCTTGTAGACCTTCCCTTTCACTCTTACTGGTACTCGTCTGTCACAAATTATTCCTGACACTCTTCTCTACCCACTCCATCCTACCTGTACTCTATTCTTCACCTCTCTTCCACACTCACCATTACTCTGAACTGTTGATCCCAAGTACTTAAACTCATTCACCTTCGCCACCTCTTCTCCCTGCATCCTCACCATTCCTCTGTCCTCCTTCTCATTCACAAACATATATTCTGTCTTAGTCCTGCTGACCTTCATTCCTCTTCTCTCTAGAGCATATCTCCACCTCTCCAGGGTCTCCTCCACATTTGAATAGTACTACTACTTTCCTTAAATTTAAGATGGAATATTCTGCAACTGACATTGTGTTTCTGAACCTACAGTTAGAGTTGAAACATGGTGGTTTACATGCAGGGAGGTACATTAATAGCTGTAGTATGCATGCTCTGCATGTCTTTAAAGGAATAATGACAGCACAGTTCAATAGGGTCAGTAGATTAAATACAGATGATGCTGTCTTTTTAACACAGTTAAAAGACTTGAATAGTAAATTTTTATTAAGTGGTTATGATCAGCAGCAGGTGTTAGAGATGAGTGAGAGAGTTATAAGGGAGTGAACATAAACACTTAAACCCATTTTTAGTGCCAAAGAAGATTATGATAGTCCGGAAATGAATATTACCTCAAGCACTGAGAAAATTAGATACGTTATGACATATAATGCTAGAACACCTTTTGTAAAACAAATTATAGAGAAAAACTGGTTGATATTAATGGCTTCCCTGAGATTAAGGAAATTCTGGGTGTTAAGCCATATTTTTCATACAAAAATTTGAGAAATCTGAAAAGCAAATTATGCAATAATGATTTCAACTCTAAACATACACCCCAGTTAGAAATGAGGTTTGGGACTTTTAACTTTAGGGATTGCTCATGCTGTACTGATATTTTAGGTAAAGGCAGTGAAATCTTTAGACACCCGACCACAAATGTGACTTATAATTTTAAAGTAACAGCAACTTGTACTAGTGTCAATGCAGTCTACTTGGCAACTTGTGTCCAGTGTCCTTCCTTCTATGTGGGCAAAACCACCAGAAAGTTAAAGGAATGAATCATAGAACATAAATCGGATATATGGAGAAACATTGATAAGAATGCATTAAGTAAACACATTAGAAACACTGACAATAGCCATAAGTTTAAATTTAGAGTAATAGATGTAGCCCATAGATCTTTACGGGGGAGGGGGTTATATAAATAACTTGCTTGAGACTAAGGAATATGAGTGGATATTGCGATTGGCTGCAGATGTTCCCCCTGGCCTTAACACTGCTGTAACCCTAAAACACATTTTGGTAAAGCTGCAATACACTAAATATTAAATGTTATAGATTTTTAGGATTTATATTGCTCTATATAGAGTATTATATATGTATTGTATTCCTTATATTGTATAATATATGTTTATATAACATTTATTAGGCATTGTTTATTTTATATTATGTGTTTTATACACTACCACATGATTGGCTGGCTGTAGTCATGTGATAGTTTTGCTCCTATTTTAAAAACCCACTGAGTTGTATTTAATGTGTTTTAGTATTGAGAAAGGGTGTAGACCTGAAAGCTTTGCTTGCTGAATAAAGATTTGTCTTGACATTGGGATTTCCAAAGTGAGTTGTCACCCAGACCTGATCTATATTTATGACTGAGGTGCAAGTGAAATTGCCATTAGTCATAGTCTACCCAGATGTCAGCAAGGCCTTTGACTCAATTGGGCACAGAAAGCTGATAAGAAAATTGGAAGGATTGGAAGTAGGAAGACTCAGACTGTTGTAATAAGAGCCACATGGCTGAATGGTAGGACGCATATAGCTGTTGGGAGACAATGTCACGAATTAGAAAAAAAGCGGAAAGAAGAAGAAGAATAATAGTGGACTGCTGTAAGGCTTTGTCATGAATCCAGTGCTCTTCATTGTTTGTCACAGCATATCTAAAGAAATGATGAACTGGAGTAACCTTTTTGTTGATGGCACAAAGACAGATACAGTAGAGGAAGACTTTAAAGAAGGATTCTGAAAGACTAAATATGTGGGTAGAAAGGTGGCAGTTGAGGTTTAATAACCATGATGCAAAGTATCAGCAGAGGGAAATGTAATGAGTGCACAAAAAGCATCTTGGTGGCTTGAGCACATTAGAGATGGTCTGCTGAGAGCACAGACAGAGCTACAGGGAGTGGCAACACCAAAAATAATCCTATGGTGTGTCCTCAGGGGGTATATTCTAAAACTAAAGAGGTTATGTTTTTCCTTTACAAGACCTTAGTCAGGCCATATTTTGAGGACTGCAATAAATTCTGAAGCCCAGAGGCTAGAAAAGTTAATTTTATTTTATTTATTTATTTGAACTTGTTAACTGGCATAGAGCACTAAAGACAAAATAGCAACATCAGATTCAGCCTGGAGAGAAGTATATAAGGAAAGCAAAGAAACAAAAGCATGTATAAACATTACACTATGGTAAAGTAATTAGGGTGAGTACATACAGAAACAAACATACACAATATGGAGTGGAGATCTCATACAAGTGTAGGACCATACGAATGTATATTATGTACAGTTAGCTAATTTGCAAATAATATCATACAAGCTTCTTACAAGATAGACTGATAAAGCAGAGTTAGGTTTTATTAGGTAATTTGTTAAATTAGAGATTTTCTCACTTTAAACAACATGCTATTAGGGCACAAGATCATGTCAGGGAGATCATGAATGTGTCATTCTAAACAGGAACAACTGCAGAAGGCAGGGGCACGGCTGCACAGACAGCAGATTGCAGTGGCAAACTATTCTTTAGATTGCTGTAAGCTCTTCATAGAGAGTGTTGAAGGCCCACTGAATGAACTGCTGGAATGAGTGGTAGAAAGGGAATCTACTCAGATAGAAAATGGGTAATGGGGAAAATAAGAAAGGGGGAGGCAGCGAGCAAATTTCACTCAAATGTTCAGAGTAGATATTCTTATTGTCTAGTACTGTCATCAGTCAGCTGTAATATTATGTAAAATAGCACAAATCAAATGTATCATCAGTCAACTGTAATATTATGTAAAATAGCACAAATCAAATGTATCATCAGTCAACTGTAATATTATGTAAAATAGCACAAATCAAATGTATCATCAGTCAACTGTAATATTATGTAAAATAGCACAAATCAAATGTATCCTTTGCCATCACTTAACAAATTATTCCTTTATTGTGGGTCAAGGTCTTTCATCAGATTCTAAAAACCCTTAGACTTGCAGACTGCAGGATGTGCCAGTGAATGTTTTATTGTTTTCTGAAGATGTTTTATTTGTTCTTAGAGAATGGGCAAACTGTACATCAGCACCCTGATTGGAGAAAGAACATTATCCAGCAGGGTATTAATATACAACAAGTAATGCTTACTGAAAAATGTGTCCACAGCTTCACGGCAGCATATCAACCTGAAGTGGAGCTTGGATAGGAAAAAACTCATGGCCGCCATTATTTTACACTCGCTAAGCAGCACTTTTGCTGTTTAGTGAGCGTAAAAAAAATAAACAGAAAAAATGTATGTGTGTATATTTATTTATTTATTTATTTTACATTTGTTAACCAGGAAATTCCGACTGGACCAGGTCCATTTTCAGCGGAGGCCCGGGGAGAAAAGCTCCAGCATCAAGTTATACAAATACAGTACATCCAGCATAATACACAAAACAGGTTACATCTTGTATGCTGAGAATATAGTAATATAACAAGAAATTAATAAAACACTCCAGGTAAAAGAAGATAGAGAACATAGGTAAAAAGAGTATGTCAGTTATACATTGGTAAGAGAAGAAAATATATCAAGTAAGATTCTACAGTTAAAAGTACCCTTTCAGATGACCAAGCCTACAGGAGATCAGAGATCCAGCATGTGATCAGAGAGGAGTTTGGGGAGTTAATAGTAGTATGGGTAGGGATATTTGATGCAAGGGCATAACCAGGTACTAAGATGGTGTGATTTGAAGGAGTTTTTGAATATGGATGTGGAGGGGGCAGTGGACATGGATAGGGAAAGAGAGTTCCAATTTCTGGCAATGGTGTGAGAGTAGAGTGCTTTCCCTGCATTATGTGTCTGAGTGTGTTTATATTTCTGTCTGAGTGTGTGAATGAATGCGTGTATGAAAGCAGAGGAGGCTGTGTATGAGGGAGATCAAGAGAGAGATTGTGGTCTTGTATGAGTGAATGCATGTAGTAAGGCAGAAGAGACTGTGTGAGTGTGTGTGTGGGTATGTGAGAGAGAGAGAAAGCAAGAGAGAGTGAGAGCGATATTGTGTGAGTGAATGTATGTATGACAGCAGATGAGACTGTGTGTGTGTGTGTGTGTGTGTGTGTGTGTGTGTGTGTGTGTGTGTGTGTGTGTGTGTGTGTGTGTGTGTGTGTGTGTGTGTGTGTGTGTGTGTGTGTGTGTGTGTGTGTGTGTGTGTGTGTGTGTGAGAGACGTCGAGAAAGAGAGACTGAGAACAAACTTGTGTGCATAGCTGTCAACTTTCCAAATTTTTGCAGAATGTCCAGAGTTTTGCCTCATATGTTTTATCTGTTCTTCATAAAATTTGTGGTTTTCAGAAGTCTTCTGGCAAATCAGTGAGGAGCGAACTCACTAAATAATGGCAAGCATTGGAGTTTCAGGCTTTATATCTTTCAGAAAATGCATCGTAATACAAGACCTTATAGCAACTTTCTATGTTTATAAGAGCAATATTTAAAATTTGTACTTATTTTTTGGGGCTTTGTCCCCATTATTTTTGGCTTTGTCCTGATTTTTTGTGCTAAGAAGTTGAGAGTTATTGTTGTGTGAGTGAATGCGAGTATGAAACTAGAGGAGATTGTGTGTGTATATGCATGTGTGTGTCTGAAAGCAGAAAGAGACTGTGTATGAGAGAGAGAGAGAATGATTATCTGTAAAATTGTTGTTTTACTTATGTATTTATTTTTTTAAGAACTATATAATTTTGTTTTATAATTTCGATGTAAAATGCTTCCGACAACACTATTAGTATATACTACAAAAAGTTTAAACATTAGGCAGATGAACTATTTTACATAAAAAAATATATATATATATATATATATATATATATATATATATATATATATATAAAATAATATAGTACTTAAAAAATAAGTAAAGCACAATTTAACAGAGACCCTATTCTCTAAGTGCAATAATGCCCTACAGGGTGTGTGTTAATGTGTAATTAATGCTCTTGCAGGGGTGTAGATGCCCTCCGCCAACACCCCTGAGTGGGTATAAATTACACATTAACACACACCCTGTCTGGTATTATTGCTTACTTAAAAGATTCTAAGAGGTCTTCATCTAAGAAATCCAATTTAATAAAATTGAAAAGGTTTTCTATTTTATGACATTTAAAGTGCTTCAGTCCCTTTTTCTTGTACATTGCCTTAGACTTTACTCTGTTTGGCAAATTTTTACTACTGACCCTCTTTTTCCGTGGTCAAAGTCCATTTATCTATTCTTTCAATATGAATGCCTGTTTTCTTTCATACAGATTTTCATGTTACTAATGTACATTCTTAGAGGTATTTTACATCTCAGACTCCCCCCAACCCCCAGAGACATAGTTCTCCTACATGTGATTTTAATATTTTTAGTAAGATGCTGATTTTATTCTTCTTAGAGCCTACAGCTTTAGGGGATTCAATGCTTCGCTCCTAAAAACTTTATTTTTAGTAGCTGTGACTTCAGCAAAAAATCATTTCTGTTTTAAAGGCATCATTATGCAAAGACTCTTAGTAATTTTCTATAAAGACAGGGTTTGTTTGAAAACAAATACTTCTTTATTCCTGTTTTTCTTCCTACTAGACAGTAAGCTAAGCTATTCATTCTTCTTGTTTTCTCTCCGAGACAAGAAAATAAGGGAGAAAAGAATTCTGTGCATTTTTAATTTTGATAAACAGATGAGGGATTTTCTTCAGAGGGCTGAGCATTTCTTGCAATATGATCATTTAGCTATTTCATTTGCGTGAGGGTAACAAGGCAGACAATTCAATAAGCACTTTACAAGCAGTCAGAAAACTGTCCACTTGCCTTGATAAGCATTTCAAAATGTTGACTGAACCAATTAGGCTATACAGTCCAGGTCTCTGGCCACTGCAGCTGCTTTTTTTCTTTTAATGTTAAATTCAGCACTTTGCTTCTGTTCACTGCTTTATATGCATTTAGTTATAAATTCTGAGCTACGAATGGTCCTGTCTCATATATTAGTACCAGTTTCCAGTTCTGACCTGGTCTGAATGTACTAGTTCCTTTTCTACTCATGACTAAGGCATATTAGTAGCAGGCATTTGAGATTATAAGGGCAGTACAGTTGTTTGAACTACTACCCTTGAAGCATCTGAATTGTTAGGGATATCCTACCACCTTACCCCTTGATACTCATATATATACTTCTCTTATTTCTTTAAAAATGGAACTTACTTATATTTCTCTTATCTGGTTATATATGCACACAAATAAAAGTTACTCTTTCTGTCTTACGGCGATATTAGTGATAAAATAGGATGCAAGTATATGTATATTTGTATTTTCGGTAATGCTAGGATGATTTATTGCTGAAAATAGATATAAATATATTTCAGAAGTTTCTGCTTTTATTTCTTAAATCATTTACCATTTTTTCAGTTGTAGTATAGTTTATTAATGTTGCTATTCACGTTTTTTTTTATCTATACATTAGAATGTATCTGATTTTGAATCTTTCATCTCTCCCCATTTTTTATTTATTTTATTTAGGTATCTGTCTATTTATTTATCCTTTATTGACTAGGGTAGTCTCACTAGGCTATTAGTCTCTTTTCATGGGGTAGATTCTACAAGAGGAAGAAGGGAATGCATGGCACCCCAATGAATGTGATCAGTATACAAGCCAATACTGAAGAATGGGGAATAGTGTAACTGATACCTTACAGATCAGCATTTCTCTGATGGTGAGGTCAGCCTCTTTAGTGATGTCCATAACTGTTTCACTTCTTCCAATGGAGGCCCAAGCAAAAATTAACCTGTTTTGTACTTTTAGTTATTTTGAGTTTATTTATTTCTTTTCTTGACTGATTTAGTCCTACTAGGACAATAGCTTATTCTCATGGGAGACCTGAGGTGGAGTTCGCACTAACTACAGGTATGCACCCCTTAACATCCAAGGCAGGTTCTATCCTATAGAGCATTAAGTGTTGCTGATGTTAAGTGAACACCCTGTACTTTGTACTGGACTTTGTTTAATGTCCATCTGCACAATGGCCAATCACATTTATGTCCGCTTGTATACTATGGACATAAGTGCAGTCGGACATTGTGAGGAAGGATGTTAAGCAGCACATACCTTGTAAAGACAAACTAGAGTAAGTCTAGCCAAGGTAATGGGACATTCCCCTGCTCTTTGTTGAGTCGGGGAAAACTGATGAGTAGGAAAGTTTATTTTATTTTTATTTTGCTTTTGTTTACCAGGTTTATCCAAAGTGGTTTAGTCAAAAGATCCTTTTCACTGGAGGCCCAGGGAAAAAAGCTTCATCATGTTGCAAACAATTTAAACAGACATTCAATAATATACATGAACAGACAATAAGAAATGTACATTAACAAATACACATGCATATGCTAATTAGATTATATTCATATGAAATAAAGGCAACTATTGCAGTATAAAAGATACCTATATATTAGAACACTGAACATTTGAAGAGGTGCATCAGTGGACTTGTCAAATAGATAATACGGCATGTGATTAGTGCTTAGAAATTCAAAGAATTTGATGTGAGGGAATAAAATAGGTAGGGAAGAAAATGTAACTATTGCACATAAGATGTGGGGTATAAAACAGGTTCAGAAAGAATTAAATATGTGGCTATCATAAGGTTTATATTAGAAGCTGAGAGGTGTAAGTGAGCAGTCTCACAAAACTATGTATATGGCAGGGAGATGATACCAAAACTATTCACGTACTGGTGATGTAATGGACAGTAATGGTGATGTAATGTGATGAAAAGTAATGCTGAGTAGAAACTAATTTGTGAGCCTCATGAATCATTGCAGTTACTAACTGTATTTGTTACCATTTTGGAAGAGAGGGCTAGATAAAGAGTGCTGATACAGATGGTTGAGGAGGAAAAATCAGAAGACAGTCATGCAATGTCATGCAATACTGTGGTAAAGATGGGCTTCTTTTAGGATGAAACTAGCCAGGGAAATATTGTTGTTGTGAAATAAGTAATTTGGATATAACTGCTGGAAAACAGATAACCTATGAATGTGTGCGAACAGAATGAGTAGCAGAAGGGTGTGTCAGAGAAGTTACATAAACAATAAAAAGCTTGACAAGTCAATAAAGACACTGCAAAATAAGAATTCTGCTGATCATGAAAAACATTGCAGCAATTTGTGGAGAAAAAGTGAAGACCAGTTGTGAGAATAAGCAGTAACAAAAGATGTTTCAGTACAGAATCACAGCTAGGGAAAGAGGGTAGCTGCCCCAAGCACAAGTTGTTAGGAAGCACAATCACCAGACATGCAGATTGTTTGATACAGCAATATAGACATACATTTGCATATTGGTACGTCTGAATGCCAGTACAGAGATGACTTCTGATGTTGCCTGTTCTTCACACTGTAGCACTCACTTCAGTTTTTCATGTATGGTATAATTTGTTGCAAGTGGCTTGCAGTTTTTAAAGGTAGAAGACCTGTTTTTTGTTTCCGCCTCAATTGAAAAGACACCAGATTGTAGAGATGTTCTTGGAGCAAGATGAGACCACTACAGCTCTGTTCTATTAATGACTATAATAAGGACCATTGTTGTCAATGTGGTGGAAACAAACATTCTTAAACAAAACTCAAAATGAAATATTAAAGGTATTTAAAAGAAGTATACCAGTGGTCTGACTGCAGTTTGGGTGAGGGGAGAATAAAATGACGGAGAGTGAAACAGATTACATGGCTATTATTTCTGAAAATGAAATAATATCTCAGAGAAAGGCATTGTCTTTTGACCTGTGAATGAGGCTGAATCTAAAGGTGAAAAAGTTGTTGCTGACTATGAAAAAGTGAAAATGACTAATAAAACTATTAAAAATAGTGCAGAAGTACCTGCAGTAAACAGATCTGAGGATTTGTAGACTGAAAAGAAAGGTGAAAAGAGGGTACAGTATTCACTAGCTGACAGTGTAAACTTAGAAAATGGAAAAGCAATATACAAAAAAAGAAAGGAAAAGGTAAAGGCTCTTTAGTGACTGTGAATATAAGTCAGTGAAAGACATTTGTGCTATGTGAATGGAGTAGGGTTTTGAAAGAGAAGGTTATAAATTTGATGTAAAATATTTAAATGAATATCAAAAGTTACAGTTTCAGTAAAATGTGGTAATTTTATGATATGGGGAATGGGAAAGGAGACATGTTGTGGGCTTGTTTAACTTATTAATAGTATGGAAATGAATGTTTTAAATGTCACAGTATGAGTGTCAAGTGGAAGCCAGATATTAGAGTATAGCATGTGATAAACAACAGTGAAGTTAATAATTACATGCAAATTTCTGAAGGAATGAACACATGTTCCAACAAATATATATATATATATATATATATATATATATATATATATATATATATATATTGTGGTTGTTGAGGGTGTTAACTGGGATATAACAGGAAGGAAGAAGGTGATGTACAGTGACATAAAAGAAGTGGCATGCTGTGCACAAGGAATAAGAAAAAGGGAAAAGCATATACATAGAGAAGAGGTACTTTAAACCCCAAAAATGATTTATTTTTTGTTTTGAAGGTGACAGAAGAAAGAATAAGGGTTATGCATTTCACAAGTTATAATAAAGCACACTGGCAATTTTCATTGATGAAGAGCAAAATTAATAGAGTGAGAAAGGGTATTAAAAATATACAGTAATGTATACTGAATTAAGTATATTAATGAAAGACAAAAATTATTTGTGAAACACTGAAGTATGAGATCCTTTTAAACAACACTTTAGAATAGTAGAAATAATGCAAAGAAAAGTACAAGAAAATTTATTAAGAAGTTGACAAAGAGTACTGGCATGAATAAACACACACATGAGCATACATATATGTATATATAAAATATATATAGATATATATAACATGTATATCTATATCTATATATAATCTATATCTATCTATCTATATATATATATATATATATATAAAACATGTATATCTATATCTATATATAATCTATATATATTTTATACATATATATATATATATATATATATATATATATATATAAATATATATATATATATATATATATATATATATATATATATATATATATATTTACACGCACTCACACACACACACACACACACACACACACACACACACACACACACACACACACACACACACACACACACACACACACACACACACACACACACATATAGATAGATAGATAGATAGATAGATAGATAGATAGATAGATGGATAGATAGACATAGATGTAAGGGACAAGTAAAGGAATTTGACAAGCAATAAATGAAAGACATGCATATACATTTATAAGAAAGCAAATGTAGACATATAAATAGAGTACAGTAAACATAAAAGGTATATATCAAGACAATGATATCTACTGAAAGATGAGATGGAAGAGGTGACACCATATTTAGTTAAGATTCTCTCTACAGAATCAAATCTTTCTTAACACCTGAAGCCAGAACCACTATAGCGAGAACACACTTGATCTCCACCCTATTATATGCTTCCTCCATATACACTAATCTTTCTAAGCATAACCTCAATAAACTAGCCACATCATACAACAACATTGCCAGATTTGCAACTGCCTCTCCATATAGAACTCACCATTGTTTGAATCTAACAAAACTAGGGTGGTTGGAACTACCCCACCTAATACAATTCTATCAACTTACCATCGTCCATAAAGCCCTGCATCTCCCTGAGAACACACCAATGCTCTCCACCCTCATAAAACCCTATAACAACATGAAGAACCTTCGCTCCTTTAACAAAATACAGATTCAAACTTCCCGATCAAATAATCTAGCTGGTGACTCCACATTTTCCAACTCAGTTGGCAAAATTTGGAATCAACTTCCACCAGACCTCACATCCTTGACTACAATTCTACAATTTAAAACCAAACTTAAACTCTTCCTAACCAACCACTGGCTCTGCTCTTGCTATAACCCAGGGTAACCACTTTTTTTGTCTCTTATTTTCCCTCAATCCTTTTCATCTGACCTCCCTCTCCTTTTCTTCCTACCCTAGCATATTCCACTTTCCACCTCTTAAATGTTTCTATTACTCCCCCTCTTAAAGAGACAAAAAATTCTAAATGTTACTACTTATGTAGAGGGTAGAATCACCATAACTTAGTAAAGCATCTAAACCTATTCACCTGCTATGTCTCTAATTGTACTCTAATACCTAGACAGCCTGTAAAAGGTTTAAGGCAAATGTTTTTATTTTTTTTTATTGTATAATTGTATAATTTTGTATATTCTTAACCTGTTATGTAGTAGTTAGCGGAGCTTTTCTCCTCGGGCCTCCACTGAAAATGGACATGTATCCAGTTGGACTAGCCCGGTTAACAAATGTAAAATAAAAAAATAAAATAAAATAAGATGGAAAGGAAAGAGGAAGATCTTATTGTAGTGGTGCAGGGGGTTAAGACTGGATTCGGTAGTTCCTGTGATAAAGGGTTAATTTCCCTAGTCCCCATTTGTCTGTTGCGTGACCTTGAGCAAGTCACTTAGCCGGACATAGCTCCATGGTTGGCCATGAAAAGGGACAGTGTGTCCAGTAGTCCTACCTAGTTAACAAATGGCTATTATTTTAAGTTACAAGGTAACTAATGGAGGGTGTGGTAGGGTATGCAAACAGTGCTCACAGATGAAGGAAGGGAGAGGCAAAAATTGTTTATAAGATACAAAGAATATTTGTACCTTGTAATCTTGTTTTGTTTCTCTGTACCTTGTGCATATGATTCAGTTACATTAGTAAATAACATTCGAGTAAAGGAAGTAATCATGATAGAAAACAAGCATTTAATGCATGTAGGATTAAGTCTGAGTAAGGAAAAATAAGGGCTAAAGATGGGGTAACATTAGGGGGATATATTTTGCAAGAAATTCAATTTTGGTATATGGCATTGTATATGTAGAATATAAAGTGGCATGAAAACAGTGGGAAGAGATACTGCAAGATGCTAAAATGATAGTAAGTTTATAGAAAATGCAGGTTGACCTTTATGAAAAAAAAATATTTAATACATTCCATATTGTTGTCTATAAGGAGAAATTGCTAATTTTTCTAACAGAGTGAAAAAGAATTTTTAAAAATAATATTTGAAGTAATATGGGATTCTAGGCAGAATCCCATATGAAGGGCTAGTGTGTGTATTGAAAAGAAAAGGTAGATTTTGGTTATTGAATTATTATCATTATCAACCAGCTATTTCCCATTTTCTGCATGGGGTTGGGGTGTCATGTCAACTGTCGCCATCTCTTTCTATTCAGTGTCACTCTCCTACCTTCTTTGAGACTCATGCCTGACTATCGCAGGTCTTCTCTCACACAATCCATCCATCTCTTTGCTGGATGCCCTTATTTTCCCCTGCTTTCTTCCTGTCTGTCCCAAATACTCTTCACCATATTGTCTTCTGCTTTCCTGCACATAGGCCCGAACCACCATAATCTGTTCTCTTTGACCTTTTATGCAATTTCAACTACTATGACTTTGCTGTTATATCATAATTTCTTCACCTGTTCCACAATGTGCAGTCTACCACCCATCTCAGGCAGTACAACTCCATCACCTCTATTGTCCTCATACAGTAGTACTTGTCACACTGCTATTTTGTACACCTCACTTTTCAGCATCTTTGGCATTCTTATGTCATACACTATTCCTAATTCACTGTGCTAGTTGACTGCAGCCCCTCTGATTCTAGCTTTGATCTTTTCATTCAGACTTCCCTTATCCTCAACCACCCCTCCAGGATACTTGAAGATGTTAACCTGTTGCACTATTTTCCCTTCTATTGTAATTCTGAACTTCTTCTGATTTCTCCCAATTGCTGCCATTACAACTGTCTTATCTGTACTCAGTTTCATCCCATGTGCCTTTAGTTGTGCATTCTATTCCCCTATCTTTTGCTGAAGTTCTTGCTCAGAGTCTGCCTGTAATGCCATATCATCTGCATACAGCAACTTTGTTGATCTGACCCCCCCCCCAAACCTGTTTGCTAATGTAATCTGTCACCAGTACGAACGGCAATGGGCTCAGAGCTGAACCTTGATGCACACCCACTCCCATTGGGAACCCATGTGTGAGACCGAACACTCTTCATACCCGAATCATTGGGTCCTTTTATATAGTCTGTACCAGTTCTATTAATGTTTCTAGGACTTCAAACTACTGCAGAACTACCCAAATCAGCTTTATTGGGACTTTGTCATTATGCTTTCTCTACTTCTAGGAATGCCTACCTGGACTCTTACCTCATCTCTTGCTTCTTCTCAACTATCTGTCTCACTGCAAATGTCAGGTTAATTGTACTGCACCCAGATCTGAATCCAGACAGCTCATCTCCCATCTTAATTTCTACTACTGTGTGCACTAATTTATCAATCACCCTCCCCAGAACTTTCAAGAAGTGTTATATGAGTTCTATATCTCTATATTTCCCACAGTTGTGAATGTCTCATTTGTTCTTGAACACTGGCACTAGTATTCTTATTCTTCAGTCATCCAGGATATGTTCTTCTCTCTATACTGCTATGAGTACTTTCAGGAGCCATTTTCCTCTTTATCATATCTGCTATGACCTCATCTGAGCCTGCTACCTTCCCTGACTTGATTTTCCTTAGTTCTGTTCATACTTCTGTGGTGGGCTACTCTTCTTCTTTCATCATAGGCTGTGCCTGAGGCAGTATGGCATCTGTGAGGATTTCTTCATTCAGAGGCTGCTGGAAGCATTGCTTCCATCTGCCTTTGATGTCCAGTGAACTGGTGAGCAAGTTGTTGCTGGTATCCCTTGCGAAGGGTATCTGATTATGTTCTTTAACTTTCTGTCTTTGTCTTCCAACCTGATACACATTTTTGTGCCATTTACCGAGTCACTTTCCGGAAGGTGATAGAGTGCCTCTGATGCCTTGTTCTTTGTATTTCAACTCTTCCCTTAGCCTCTTTGTTAGCCAACCAGTATTCCTTTCCAGCTTGGACAGTTATTTCTATCTCTCACTTATTCCTGCACTCCTTCTTTCTTTTGATGACTTCCTGGACTTCTGCATTCCATGGCCAGCTTTCCTTATGCACCTTATTTGCATACTTGGCTCGGCCACATAGCTGTTCTGTAGTCCTCACACATGCTGTTTAAGACACGGCTTTTCTTCTATAGCTTCACCTATTTCCTCTTCTTCTTGAGGTACTAGATTTTTGAGTACTTCTTGAACTGTTGTGCTTTCTCCCCAGTCAACTACCTGGTCTTCAGCCTACTCTATTTTGGGTTATTGAATCCAGTAACTTACGGGGCATCATTATACTTGTGTTGAATTATATGAGAAGTTGTGTATGAAAAGAAAGCTTGATAGGCAGTCATTTTACAGGAAAATATGGAAAATTTTTGAAAAATATGTTGGTACACAGAAAATAAATACATTTGAAAGTGGAGGTTGACGAGTATAAGGAAAAAATCATCATGGAAGCTGAATTTGGAAAATAATTAAAAAAGATGAGACAGTAGAAAAAGGAGATTATGGAGAATTTTTATTAGCTAGAAAATTTTAACCAATGATATTAAAGGAGCAATAAAAGGAAGAAAATAAAGAGTGGGATTTACATGGGAATTTCATGATGTCTTGTGGAGGATCTTGTTAAATAAGTTGCCATCTATTGCAGTTATGAAGAATAAACAGAAGGATGAAAGACTGTCATGTTTCTATGTCAGAAGAAGGAGTGGAATATTTTTTATGTCATGTATGAGGATGAAGAATGTTGAGATTGTACTAAAAAGCTATGAGAAAGCTGAAAAATTAAAAGAAGAGGACAGATAGAGAAGAGATATTTTTTTTTCATGGATATGGTTCTTGTGGAAAAGTAGATGCAAGGAGTTGTATAATAAGATATGGAAAGAGAAGGATATATTAAAAAATATGTTTTTATCATGGAAAAACTTGGGAATTTAATGTATTTAAAAGTAATTTTTTGTAGACTTGTATGACAAAGAAGGCACTGCCAGCTTAGCTAGCTGGAATTCTGTAAATAATTATATGTCATTTGTGAATATCAACATGATTGATATGTTTGTCTTACAAATGTATTATAGCTGTATATCATATAAAATGGTTTGTATAGACATATGCGCTGAAGAGGTATTTTACAAAGTGCTGTTTGAAATTTATCCACAGTGTACCCTGCTGGAATAGAACAGAAGTGTACATACACTATTGTAACTCTTTAAATGTATATATTTTAACAGGGGGAACTGGAATACAGAAGGTTAACTTGCAAAACTTTAGAAAAATAGCTGAAATTAAATTATTTTATGGCTGGGCCATAAAAAAGATGTTAACTTTCAGTTTTAGTGTACCAACAGACACAATGTCTGTGCTGAGAAGTTTTCTGTATTGTCTTGGAAGCGTTTTATTGTTTTATGATTCCCAGGTTCTGCAAAGATCTGAGAAAAAGCTCTTGTGTATGTATTTTCACTGGTAGATGCTAAATACTGTTAGCTTTCAGCAGTGGGATACCTGGATAGATTCAAATGACAAGAAATGGTGTCAATTCTGCAAGCTATCCCAGCAGTAATAATTGAGATATTAATTTAAGCACTCTATGAGAGAGATAACATTCTTTATTCTGTCTTGGACCTGACAAGATCTATTAACTACATCTGCCTTGTTGCTCTAATTAAGTGTACTAGGTCACAGTAAGGTTGCCACCTTTCATCATTGCTAAAACTGGAGTAAAGCCACACCCTCGCATCAAGTAACCCTGCCCATCCCACCCCCTCCCGGCCCACATTCCACCCATTTTGTGATGTCACGATCACATCACTCGGCAAGGAACTCACTCTTTTTCTGTTCCTGCTGCCTGCTTTCGGCTGATTTACTATGCTTTTCTGTAAAAAAAGCATAGTAAATCAGCCGATTTACAAACTCCAATAGTCTGTTTCCTTTTTGAAACAGAATACTGGAGTTTGTATAGTGTTTTCTGGACTACTGGAGAATCAGTTTGATTTCTGGATAGTCCGGAAAAAAACAGAGGGGTGGCAACCCTAAGTTATAGTAATTTTCCTATATATAGTCATGAATATAGCAAAGTCTAGCTTAGATGTTTTTCTTTATTTATTTGAGACTATCCTGAAATGTCATTTTAAATACTTCCTGTGATTTTGAACTCAATCACTGTAAATATATACTGAGTATTTTCTTGTTCTTTCATTTATTAGTAAATATATTTAAACCTTTCATTGTGACTGATCTGTGTAGACATATTTAAGCTTTAGGAGTACTTGCATATTTATTTGGTAACACTGTGTAGGCCACTCCTAATAGCCTTTCTCTTGGTCACACTACCATTTGTATTGATAGTAACATTACATAGTAAGATTGGACACCCTTTGGTAATTGTATGAGCACTTTAATTACATCAAAAATAAAAAAGAAACTAGTGTGTTGTACAAGCACTCTCTTGAATGTCTTTCTCCCTCTTTTAGTGGTTTTAAATTTGGGATTATAGACATTGTCAAGTTTAATCCCGGGGGGGGGGGAGATGTTAAGAATACACTTCTTAACAGGGAATTGAACTGGCAGCTCAGGCTTAGATCTAACATTTTTTCTGGTTTGAATGAGTATGTTACTATAAAGCCTGTGTTAATAACCAAAGCATTTAAAGTTTAAAATAATGTATACATTACATACATTATGTACATTTCGTACATTATACTTTATCCCTGTTTAGGTGTGTGTATATACATGTTCATATATTTACATATTAATAGGCATATGTGTATACAAATATATATATATATATATATATATTTTTTTTTTTTTTTCTACACACAGTCCATAATATATACATATTTTTAAATGTATAAGATTTTTTTAAATAATGTTTAAACAGTTTATATACAGATATTGTGTATTATATCTTTGTGGTTTGCATTTAATTAGGACCTTTGTGTCTTTAAATTTTAATTGCAGTTGAATTTTGGATTGGTATAAAAGAAATGAGTTGCATTGTTTGTGTTATCTGATGAAGTCTTATACAGAAGACGAAAGCGCTTATCCAAAGTTTATTAAAGTGTTTGGCACCTTTGTGTGAGTGGATCTCTGTTTGTTCGTGTTTGCTGAGTACCTACAATTATCCACATTTATCTACCCTTTGGTAAGGGCCTTAAAGTAACTGATAAAGAGGTGGCTGATGGCAGTAATAACTACCTTATAGTCTGGGAAGATGGGGCATAGGTAGTAAACATGTGCCAGCCTTTCCCGGGTGTGTGTGTGTGTGTGTGTGTGTGTGTGTGTGTGTGTGTGTGTGTGTGTGTGTGTGTGTGTGTGTCTATGTGTAAAACAAATCTCCAAGAGTGTGTGTGTGTGTGTGTGTGTGTGTGTGTGTGTGTGTGTGTGTGTGTGTGTGTGTGTGTGTGTGTGTGTGTGTGTGCGAGTGTGTGTGTGTGTCTATGTGTAAAACAAATCTCCAAGAGTGTGTGTGTGTGTGTGTGTGTGTGTGTGTGTGTGTGTGTGTGTGTGTGTGTGTGTGTGTGTGTGTGTGTGTGTGTGTGTGTGTGTATGTGTGTGTCAGCTACATGGGCAGGGACACAAAGCACTGGTTGGACAGACAGAGTGTTGGAGGTCTTCGCTTGGCCACTCAGCTGATATCTCAACTCTATAGATGTGCCAGTGGGGAATCTTAATGGGGATATGGAGAAAAAGGGAGAAACCAGCCCTGGATTGACTGTGGTCTCTGTGTGCTCTTAAGGGAAATTGTACTAGATGCAGAGACCTGCATCTGGAAATACTGTCTATGTACCTGTCATCCTCCCAATGTACATCCCCCCAATGGTGCTAGTGGTGAGGACTGAGGTTCATCACAACTTATTTTAGATGTTTTATATATATATATATATATATATATATATATATATGTATATATATATATATATATATATATATATATATATATATATATATATATATATATATATATATGATCTTACAAAGTAATACATCTGTGACCATAAAACTGGATGCAACTAAACTAAATGAGGTAGAGTACATCAGGTTTCATTGTATGGCTGTTGTTCTTTAAATGCACAGTCTACAGAGATCAGACTTTTACATTTGAATGCCTTGTCGTTGTTTGTATCGTTCAGTAGGGGTACTATAAAGCTCATAGTGTGGGAAAAGGAGTTTATTTGGCTCATAACACAGTGTCACCATTTCTCCATCCCATTGATCTTTGTCTTATTCCAATAGCCTTTATGTGTTTACTTTAAGAAGCTCTACAATGTTTTAGTTATTTTTTTCAATAGAAATGTGGAATGGATTGGAAATATGGTATCATATAAAATGTTGCAATTTTTTGTAAAGATGTAGCAAAAAGGAAAACCATAAATAATGTAAAATATGAGATGAACTGAACAAAACAAGTAACTGCAAAATGCAGCATGTAAAGAAACCACATAGAAAACTATTTTTGTAGAAAATGTGACCAGACACACATACACACACACACACACACACACACACACACACACACACACACACACACACACACACACACACACACACACACAGTCACTCACTCATTCACATTATCAGGCCTTTGTGCATCTTATGAGTTACCTAAAACAATTCATCATCTAACCAGATCTTTCCAGAATGTCTGTTGATTGGATTTAAAAGCAGACTGATAAAAAAGAAGCCAGGAACCTCTGGACCTAATGCAGGATGGGTGGTGTTAAAAAGACTGTGCTGGTATCACATCTCGCGGTGTTGACTCATCCTAAGAAATATCATCCGAGTTCAGATTGCGTGATTCTCTTCCTACAAAATCCATCTCAGCAGCCATTTTCTCTTCAAGCAATAGTTATTAGAGGGAGTCAGTTAATACTTATATCTTGGAGTTCTACATATACTTTTATTAACATTCTTAATAGCCTAAGAAAGAAGTAATGCGATGCTTCCAGAATAACTTAACTCATGTTTATGGATGTTGCCTGTAGGTTTGCTAAAATTGCTAGCTGGTCTTATAAGTTAAAGATGGATAGGTTTTAGCTATGTTAAGTCAGAACTAGGCAGCTGATAGTATTGCTTTCCTAAACGTCATCTACCTTTTTAAAACCTTTTATTTGTTTTATCCGTAAGTATATTTAGTTCTTAAACTAGTCTGTGTAATTTAATGAAGTAAGTATGCATTTGTTCAATTTCAATAGCTTATGACTGGTTGTTTTATTTATATATGAGCAAATGCTCTGAAATCCATATTTCAAAGAGAAAGACTGCTTAACTAAGTCAACCATAAGACTGCCTTCTGCAGTACGTTTTAGTTTGACTAGTGTACGGCTTGCCATTTAAAATCTTTTATGATGGGGAAAAACTCCTTGCACTTGTACACCCCTGCATCTCTAAATATAATAACTTTGAAACAGCACAATCATGGAGTAAGGAGAAATTTCCTTACCACCCACAGTCTCATAGTCTTTGAACACAGGAATCACTGTAAGTGATTTTACTCAAGTAGATTGAATAAAAATGCAAATACCATTAACCATCAATTATTCAGCTCTCACTGTAGATTTCATGGCAAAACATAATAAATATTGACTATTGAGTATTGTTTTTTTCCTCAATGGGGTAAAGACAATTCACATATTTAAAATGATCAGTAAAATTACTGAGGTAATTAAGTATGTTTTAGGAGAGATAATAGACAAAATTGTTTACTCTACCTGGGGGAGACCTGAGCAGCTAGTTTGGGCTTCTGTTTAACTTCTATAAAAAAAACTTTGTTCAGCTTGATACCACCTTGGGTATTATTATTATTCAGAACAGTAACACAATGTATTGTAAACAATTGCCGATACTTACGTATTATCGCAACCAGATTTTCGCGATAATAATGGTTGCTTCCCGATGTGGAAATGTAACAGATAATGGTGTGACAATGACAGACAATGGGTTTACTTTCACACTGAAGGTTATTTTAGGCAGGGTTAACAGTAAAAAATTAGTAAGCTAATGTCACCGTTTAGGTATGCACTTTACTGCAAGCTATATGGCAGTAAAGTGCATACAGGGTTCAGCTGTCAGGGCTGCTGTCTTACTCACTGCAATTGCTCTCCAGTTTCCCCCACATAAAAAGGTGCAGACACAGGAATTATGCTTTTGCTTCACTTTGTATTTTTAACAAATTTTAAACATAGGTTCAGGTTCAAACATATCAGTAATGACAGGAAGAAGTGCAGCATCAGCCAGTAATGTGTTTTCCGTACTGTTGTTAGTAGGTTTAATCAGGAACCCATAATCAGCTATCAACATCATCTACCCTCAGCGAAGGGAAAGTGACTCACGAAAACACCCTGTAATCTTCTAACATTTAAATATCTGAAGTTCAAGGATTGGTGCCTTTCCTAGTTTATGTGTCAAGATTTTCAGTAAAGGTGCTGAGAAACTGTCCCCATTTGGGAAGCAATGCCCATAGTTTACACAAAATGAAAGATACAGTCAAAGTCAGTTCCTAAATAAGCCTATTAAGACCACTTCAATAAACAACTTGATGATACGATTCTTCCTGTTGTTTGTGGTATGTAGCATGCTTTTTCAGTGGGACCTGATCATATGTTTAGACATTGTTAAAACTTTATGGGTGAATTGGGAACTCTTTATATTTCTGTGCAATATGCTGAAATGGGTCTACCTGAGATGGTTGACAAGCCATTTGATCGACTTTTATTTGGTCGACAATTCATTTGGTCGACAGGCAGATTTGACCCCCTCCCCAATGTTGTGCAACCCTGGAGTTGATATATATAGTTATGGGTGGGGGGGGCACATCCCCCCACATTGGGGGGTGTGGGGGGTGAAGCCCCCCACATAAAACTGCTTGTCGACCAAATGAACTGTCGACCAAATGAAAGTCAATCATATGGCCTGTCGACCATGTGATAGGGATCCGCTGAAATATAATGATGACACAACCAACATTGATACACTGCCTAATTAACTTTAACGGGAAAAAAGCAAATCCCTATGGTTATTGTCTATTAGATCATGCAAATTTGATAAACATTTTATTTTGGTACACCGAATGAAAACATGTTCCAAGTGTAAAACAAACAAGTCCATACAAGTGGACACAATGCTCACATCCCCCCACCATACAATTTAATTACTTATAGACAAGGCTGTTAAAAAATGCTGGCATCAAATACTGCTTCCAAAAGAAATGAACTCTCATAGACCACTGGATAAAGTTACATAGCTAAAATGCAATGGGCACTAAGCTCCATTAGTTGTTAATGTAGGTATACAGTGAGGCTTTGTCAGCAGTTACAAAAATGTCGCTACTATGATAGGTTCTGTAATCCAGTTGTGTCACAGACATGGGACCTGGAAAATGCCATTAAGTATTTCAGCAGCCTGCCAAAATACATTCAATCTGTGACCTGTGCATGGCCCAACATGGCCAAATGTATAGAGACATTCACAGTATTCTTGTGCATTTTCAGCACAGTAAACATGATTGTCCACTTAAGAGACTAACTTCCTGAGCTGGTATTCATCCATTTAAAATGTTACTTTCTACTGACAAATCATACAGTGTTATTTATATAGCTTTTTCAGTTAACCTTTGAGTTATTAACCAATTTCTTAAATGTTACTGTATCTTATAGCAAGACTTCATGCATGTCTCATAGGCTTTACAAACTAACTATGGCACCACCTTTATCAGTGTTATTCATTCCCTGCATTTAACCCGGTTAGAACTGACTCATTATTAGATAAATTATCATAGCACCCTTATGTTCCTCCAATTCTATTCACACAGCATTTCAAACAATGAAGTGTTTGAGATGGATGGACATACAGATGTAGAAGAAGACTTTCTTAAAGCAACAATGTCTAGTGCTGTCATTACATATTAATGTGAAATATAATTTAAGTGTAAAGACAAGATTTTAAAAATTATGCTAAAAAAAGCTAAGCCTTTGCTTAAGATAGACAATTAATGGGCATCCAAACATACAAGTATTATATTCAAACAACAGCAAACAAGATGTATATATATAAACAACAAAGACTATCAGTGAGTCCCAGCTCTACCTTCCAATAAAATTTATTTCGTTGAACAGTTCTTTCTCTAGCGCCTCGGCCAACAGCCTTTACAGAGTAAAACAGTAAAACTCATAAAACACTTGCAATATATACAAAAAACAAATAATTAATCAATTACATAATTAAACTATCAAATCACATGCACTAGATATATTTAAAGTCATAGTCTTAAACAAGACATTGCCAGTTACATTCTCTGTTCATTCCATGTGGATACAAAGTCCCAAATTTCATAATCAGAATGCATTCCTTTTGTCTTAACATATTTTTTTGCCTATCAACATCATTATAATATAATGGAACATGTTCCAAAACAGACACTTTTATATTCTCGATATTTCCATGGTGTACAGAGTTAAAATGCTCAGCAATAGGGCTAGTTATTTTATTATTTTTAACATCTCTAATATGTTCTTTTATCCTATCTGCTAACATTCTTTTTGTTTCTCCAATATAGTATTTATTACAATCACAAAATATGACATACACAACACCTTTACTCATACATGTATATTTGCCTTTTATAACAAAAAATTTGCCATTTATTTTATTCACTTCATTTACAACATGTTTGCATATGGCACACTTTCCACAAGGGAATGTTCCCAAATTCTTCACAACATTTAATCCATTAGTACAAGGCTTTTTATAAATGCTGTGTATCAGAAAGTCCTGTATACTTTTCCCCTTTCTATATGATGTCATTAATTTTATATTTTTTAGTGATGCTATATCTTTTTTAATAAAGTTCCAATATTCCATAATGATTTTATTACCAATCATAGAGAAGTTAGTGTACTTTGTAACAAAAAACATTCTCTCCTGTTCAGTCCCATATTTATTGCTACCTTCATGATTATTTTGTCTAATAGTGCCTTTACTCTGTTTAAAGGCTCTATATAAACTATTTTCTACATTATCTGGGTTATACCCTCTAATTTTGAATATCTCAGCCACTTTATAGGCCTCCTAAAAGCCATATTAATATCAGAATTGAGTCTTTTATTCTCAAAATTCCCCATAGGGGATGTCTGACAACGTATGGGGGGGATGGCAACTATCTCCCCACATTTTCCAGCTTATTTCATCAAATTTTCTATGAATGCTAGTATATATGGGAAAGCCATTATTGCCCTAAATATCCAAAAAATTAACCTGATTTCCCTTTTGTATATCACTAAATTTTATACCAAATCTGTTATTATTTAATTCATCAATGAATTTATCTGATGTATCCCAATCACCATGACAGATGAAAATTAAGTCATCAATAAATCTAAAATACCTTAGAACATTATTTTGAAAAAAAGGCAACCTATAAAGAGGCGCTAGAGAAAGAACTGTTCAACGAAATAAATTTTATTGGAAGGTAGAGCTGGGACTCACTGATAGTCTTTGTTGTTTATATATATATACAAGTATTATATATTAAATTCTTAATGTGCCTAAAACAAGGATTTTTTTTTAAGAAACCCCATTTCTTTTTACTAATATATGGCCTGTTTTATTCCCATTTAATCATAGATTTTTTTTACTGGTTCACTGATCCTGACATTGCCACTGTTTTTGTGCAAATGCTATCTGTTCTTACTAAAATATAGAATATTAGCTGAGGATGACCCTTTATATTGGTTAGAGTCTCAATATCTATTTATAAATCACTAGTGTAATACATAAACCCCAGATTCAGTCCTTTTGTTTACTATTACTACTCACCAGCTGTGCAAAAACATTATCTCATGAGTGTTTAATTCAGGCAGAATTCCCCCCAAGCCTGTGACACCCCATTGGTCATTTTTATTGTCCATTCTAATGTTGTTCTCCAGATCATGTAACTCCATATGAAGTGTCCATTACTGCTCTTTCTTGCTAAATGGAACAGCTTAACTACCTTGATGTTTTTCTGTGCCTCCTGCATTTTACCACATGTATTTTAAACATATCTTTATTCAGTTTAAATGCATTATATTAAACATACATTATTCAGTAGATAAAATATTTATACAACCCCCCCCCCAATCAAAACTACTCTTTATCTATCAGCTTTATTACCTTTAATATGCATTGCTTATTTGTTTGTGTCTTTTGGCTTTTCCCGGTTAGGGGTCGCCACAGCGGAACTCCAGTCCGCTAATGACTGGTAGTGAATTTTTATGTACCGGATTACCAGCCCTGATGCACAACCTTCACTGAAGGCACGCCCCATTCACGTATGCCTCCACACAGAAGACGCTCTAGCTGAGAATCGAACGGGACAACGTCTTGCTATGAGGCGACAACGCTACCGCAGTACCACCACCGCAGTCTACCTGACCATAAATTTACTTTAATAACCCCTACCCTCTAGGTTAGATCAAATATACCCATAGTTCTTTCCTATACTATCTATCCCATTCTCCAAATTCTTCACACAGTTCTTAATCCTTCAGTAACCATCCTCTCCAATATAATTCTATTTTCTGCACTGATCCCTTCTCTTAGACATGTGTATATCTCCCTGTCAAATTCCTGTTACATTTTTACAAACCGTTATTCAAATCTTGGTATTTTCTCAGACATACATCTTCTTATAATGTGCCATGAACTGTGCTGAATATGATTTGCTCTTGTCGCTCTTCATGGTTTGATTTGGCGTGTGTAATAATATAAACATCTGTGAGGATGGAGATGGTTTCATCAGGCCTTGCCCTGTATAGCTTATCATATTCTCCTACTATTCTTGCAGCTTGTTACAGTTACACATCATACATAGCGATACTTTCCACAGTTATTCTCCCTTATTCACTCTAGTTTCTCTAGAGTCCAAAACAACTTGCTTTAAGTCATCAATCAAATATTGCCCAATAGGATGAATTAATCTTGGATTCTTTTTTTTTTTACCATGTACTTTCCTCCATCCAACTCTTCTCCACCTTAGACAGCTCCTTCTTCAGGAGTCTCATAAGTACCTCTTTGACCCATACTTCCCTTGTCACAAATGATGCATATATTTTACTCTATAAATTCCTATGTGCATTTACAACAAACATCGCCTTCATGAATTTCACTGAGTCGCTCAGTCTCATATATTTCTTTCAGTCATTCAAGATGTATTAAACTAATTTTTCTGTTACTTTTCCCCTTTTTTACAGCCTATAAGTGCCAACCCACATTTTAAGCTACATTATGTTTTACCATTTTAGGGAATACTTACAACCCCCTCAGTTATCACTTTACCTCTTGGCTATTCTTTTATCTTCTCCCAAAGGAGGTTCGCAATCTCATTTTTATTTTTGGCTGATAGATATACAGAAATCATACTCTTGAAACATGCTAGCTTTTAGACCAGCCAGTTTAAGACATGGCTCACGATCCATATATCTACTCTGTAATTCTTCACTTACTTCTTTTCTGCCCATAACAACTATGTTTTGCTTCCGAACCTCATGTATGCCACCACTCTTGAAACCTCCCTGCATTAAACTCTAGTTTCAACCTCAACCAACTGGCATTCTCTTTCCAAGCCAAAGTTTTGCTTTTTTCATGTCACATAATGCTAAAGCAATGAGTAAAAAGATCACACATAAAAAACAATCGGTTAAAAAAATCAAAACGAAAAATCTAGCAAAGCTAGACTTTCCACTGTGTGATACCTTACATAATGCTGGAATCTTTTCTGTTTTAAAAAGGATGGTAGTCTGTGTATGTTTATAGTTATCATGTCTAATTTCTCCTCTTTAACTGGTTATATAGTACCAGACTCTTACTCCCCTTACTTGTAATCTTTATTCCTTTTCATATATTTTCTATTTTCTAGACAATAACTCAGGCCAGCCCCCTCCCCCACAGTCTAAATACCAGCTCATGTTAACTTCTATGCCTACCCTCTCTCCATTATTCATCACAGACTTTTTAGGCAATGGCAGCCTTCATCCAGAAATCTCAGCATCAGGAGCTAGCTGCAAAGCAAGTCATCTTACTCTAGAGAGTGAGCATAACACAGATAGACTGGTTTCAGCAAGGCAATACCTTCCTCAATTGATCTAATACCACTTTAAGAAACTCTGGTTTCCGCATACCACAATCATATTGTTTTCCTTTATTGTTGATCTTGGTTATAGATAATCACATATTTCCATATTGTTTTTGAAATGTAAATTTCATGCATACTGAGGACAGTTGTCCAGATCTCAATTTCTACAAGTACACAGTCCATGATTAATGACTGCACATATCTAAAAAGAAACTCGCTATATGCAATACTCTTTTATTTAATGCCCAGAAACTCCTAATGGTTTTCTCTATATAAGGAATATAATTTGGACTGAGTATAATTAGGAATGATTTCAATTAAGTACATCCTTAAATTCACAGAGAATATGTCAGTCTCCTAATAAATTGTCTTGTTCTAACTCCATCCTTCTTCTACTTGATGCTTTCTTCTCATGTTGATCTTAATTTTAGGAGAATTTCAACACTGTTTAATCTAATACACTTAGGAATAATTTGTGAGTGACACAGAGTTAGTTCTTGAGTCTTTCCTAATTTTCTTCTGATGTAGACTGCTGGAAAAGAAATTAGGACACAACGCTTTCCACTGTAATCTGTAAAGTAATCTAAGTATCCCTATCTGTCCTTCTACTGACCAAATTTCTTCTCCAGATGTCAAAAATAAATCAGTTTTTGCCTTGATCTAATGGACTATGAGGGCAAATATTATACCCCCCAAAAGCTCGTGTCCAGATAATGTAGTCCTGTAATTGTTTTATTTTTTGCTTTAATGAAATCTTTAAGTATGCCTTGTTGCTCCCTCCTTTAGCATTGTATGTCATTATCTTGTTTTTTTCACATTTATCTCTAAAGTATCTAGTAGGCAATTACATAGCCCCAAAATCCACAGAGATTTGACACTTTGTCAGAACAGATAAAAAGTTATTATTAAAATAGACCCTATTTTGTTTCATTTCAGATGTTTCTTTCTTGAAATCATCCATAAAATATGTTCTTGCCTTTTATGTGATTGAAAGAGCATAAAACTGACCTCAACTCTACATTTTTTTCAGCTAGGTATTCAGCCCAAGGCCCAATGCACCCACTTAGAAGCAGAAGTTTTCAGCTTCTGTAGCTCAGGAGCTTAATAAATCAAACTGCTCAGCAAAAGCTGCCATTCTGCACCTTCCAGTCCTCCAGGAATTCCAAATAATCAGGAATTATATCTGCAAGCCCTGTTTCAGCATCCTGATTGTTTCTGTGTTTGATCATATATGGCAATTTGTTTATTCATTTTTATTATTTGTTTGGCATTCGTTTACCGGGAAAATCCAACTGGGCCAGGAAGTGTCTGTTTTCAGTAGAGGCCCAGGATGAAAAGCTTCACAATCACAATATTTAAAAAAATCAAGTACAGATATTTTAACTCATAAAATATCATGTTACATTACAAAAACAGCAAGTACAGATATTTTAAATCAAAAAGTATCATGTTACAGTACAAACATAAGAAAAAAAGAATGTTTTAATGAGAAACATCAAATGTGTTTCATCGCAGAGTGCAAAAAAAATAACATAATTTGAGGAGAATATGTAAGGAAAAATTCAATATTAATATTATTTGTTGCAGAGATTAGCATGTGTTGAATGAGAACTGAGACAATTCTAATAAGAAAGTTAAAGAAATATTAGAGATTACATGATTAGAGACAGTGAGGTGAAATTGAGTGATGTCTTAGTATGGGAGAGGTGTTTATATTATGGTTATAGAAGGAAGAAAGATGTAGAGCAGGAGATTATAAGAAGAATACAGGGTAGGGTGTCTTCGGGTAGCTTAGGTGAGTAGAGAGGAAAGAGGGAGAGAAAAGATCTGCAGAGATGAATTAAATATGGTCAGGTAATGGGGAAAAACAAAACAGAGTGGAGTAGGAGGCTATAAAAGGTACTAAAGTGTGATCTAGGTTGAAGGGGTGAATGAAATATAGTGAGTAAATTTACCTAGGATTGGCACAGGAGCTGGTCCAAGATTTTGTAAGGTATTCTTTTAGTGAGCATTTAAAGGTGGGTAGGTTATAAACAGTTCTGGTTGTAAGAGGCAAGGAGTTCAATTATTTATTTATTTTTTTGTTACTGAGTACAAGTAAAGGCTTTGTCCAGGGGATTCGTTCAGTTTATTTTGGTGAGAAGTTGTTTGTCTTCCAATCTAAGAGTTCTTCTTGGAAAATACATGTTGATTAAAGATGTAAGAGCTGGGCAGGCTAATGGTTTATCTGTGATTTTATGTACTGTTATTTGTTGAATGTAAGAGAGGTGGAAGGGGAGTTCCAGCCAACTAAGGGTATGCAGAGCTTTACAGTGATGGTTAAAGGAGGATGAATTAGTAGCAAACTTGGCAATTTTGTTGTAGCAGCTTTCAAGTTTGCTTTTTATGGAGGATGGCAAATTAGTTAGAATTGGTGCTCTATACAGTAGGGATGGCAAAAAGTAGGTTTTGGCTTGAGTAATTTTTGTGGGTGTGCTCAGAAAATGATTGTTTCTGTACAGCATGCCTAGTGTTTGGTTGGTTTTCTTGATACTGCTTTGGATCATCATCTGTTATGACTCCTAATAGTTTGGTATGGTGGACTAACTTGATTTCAGTGACATTTGCTGAAAAGATTATGAAAGATCCTTTGTTAGGGGTGTGAGGTCTTGGGGTAAAGAGGAGGAGTTTGTTTTGTCGGTTGAGTAGGAGTTATGCCATTGTAAGCCAGGTTCAATGGAGATGGCATTTTGTTGAGTGATTTCTTGGAGGTGAGTTAAAGTGTTTGAAGAGCAGATGATGGTAGAGTCACCTGCATATTGAATCAAGGTGCCTTCAAAAGAAGATAAATGCAGCTTATTGATAAAAGTATTGACAGGTAGAGGGCCAAGGATGGATCCTTGTGGGACTCCTGTGGAAGTGGGAAGATATGTGGAGATGCATCCTTGCCATTTTATAGCTTGATGCCTGTTGGCAAGGTAACTAGAGAACCATTGAATAGATGGAGATGCTAGATGCAGGGTTGAGAGCTGATTGAGGAGTTTACTGTGAGACAATGTCAAAGGCTTTTAATAGATCTAGAAATACTGCAGACACAAGTTTATTTAGAGTTGTGAGCCTTATTGACAGTGTCTGTAAATAATAGTAATGCATTACTGGTGCTGTGGTCTGGCCAAAATCCATGTTGTGTATTGGTGATTAGCTTATTTTTTAAGAGATAGTGGAGAATGTGTTGATGGATGCATCTTTTAAGGATTTTAGAAAGGGGAGACAGAATGGCTATGAGATGGAAATTTGAAATGTCAGTGCAATTACCTCCTTTATGTAATGGGATAATATGTGCCATTTTCTAGAAGTTAGGGACACAGGATTCTGTTATTAATCTATTAATAAGAATACTGATTGGGTATGCTATAACATCTGCAGATATAGTTAGGTATTCTGGGGGAAGGTTGTCAGCTGAGGAGGAACAACGTTTTAGTTTACATAAAAGCGTTTTTATGAGAATTAATGAAACTGGTTGAAAGGTAAAGTAGGGGGAGTGTCTGCATGTGTATTGGAGAGGTTGCAGATAGGTGAGTTTTGTGAAGGAAATGTGGTACGGTCTAAGGGGAAGTTGGTTGTGTGGAAGGGAGTGTGTTAGATGAGTCTGAGGTTAAGTTGGCTATATATTCTGTGAAGCATGCATTGAAATAGGTAGCTGTTTGAAGACAGGAAATGTCAAAGTATGGGTTGGGATTCTTTTTTGTGCCTGGACTGAGGACAGAGAGTATGGAGGACAAGATTTTTTGGGTTGTTTTTATGGCTATCCAGTAGCTGAGTATAATAAGACTTTTATCACTATTAACTTGTTTCTTGACTTGGTTGTGTAGCTGTCTGAATAGTTGCCAGTTTTTGTCATTTTTATTCTTTTGCCAGTTAATTCATGCTTTGCCTCTGTCTTTCATAAGGAGTTTGCATTGGTTGGTGAGCCATGAGGTATGGCCATTTTTAATTCTTTTTGTATGCTCTGGGGCTAATGTATTAAGAATATTTAGAGATGCTGCATTGAAGTATTCAGCTGCATCATTTAAAGGAAGTCTTTTTAGGATGAACCAGTTAACTGCCTTCAGAAATTCAGTGAAAGTCTCCTTGCAGAATTTGAAGAGATTATGGGTAGTTTTGAGCTTATGTTCCTTTGTTAGCTGTGTAATACTCCTGTGGGTACAAGTTGACAGGTGATCACTTAGTGTATCAGGGAGGGTACCCAAGCAGGTAAAATTAGATGAGTTGGTAACCAGAATCAAATCCAGGACAAATTGCTGGGAGTTATTTTTGCCGTATCTTGTTGGCGTGTTAATAAGCTGAGTGAATCCAAAGTGGTTCATGTTCTTGATCACTGAATTTACAGATAAAGACTGCCAGTCAGTGTTTACATCACCCAGGAAGATAATTTAATTTGTGATTGCATGTGTTATCCAGGATAGTATGCTTTCAAGTATTGGAATGCTCTATCCTGGAGGGATATATACCACAGCAATGTATATGCTCTTGTCTCTATTAAGTTTTAGGAATGAGATTAGAATTTCTGCTTTTCCAAAAGTTGGGATTGTGCCTGTGTAAGGAGTTACTATGAACATGCTTGGAAGGATTATAGCTATTCCACCTGATTTTTATATTTTCTTTTGAGTCTAATAATATTATAACCATGGGCTAGTATTTTAGCATCTGCTTTGTGATTTAACCATGTCTCAGTTGTGGTTAGGATGTCTGGGTTGTGTTGGATCAGCCAGGCCTGAAAATCTGTGATTTTGTTGCATATGCTTCTACTGTTTAGAGGGACTATTTTTAAACGTATGCGGTTATTTTATGGTTTGGGGTTTGAATGGGATCTGGGTTGGAGTGGATGTCATCACACTGATGTATGGTGAAGAAAGAAGGTTTGTTTATTATGGCATTTTTAGCAGAGATGGGTAGAATCATTACCTTAACATTGGGAATGACATTTTTTAGTATTTTGGGATTACAACAGTGGAGTGGAGCTATAGAAAATAAGCTTGAAGAGATTTTTGAGTAGCTAAAGTGAAGATGGTTGGTGGGTGAGGAAGAGGTAATGGTTAAGGTATGCTTATTTAATGTTGCATCTGGTCGTGATGCTAGGAATGAGAGGAGGAGGATGAATAAAGTGATACAGGAAGGAAATAGCATGGTTAGTGTTATGAAAATATTGCAGTATGGTTAGGTGAAGTAATGAGCAGTGATAGAGTGGAGAATAGGTAGACTTTGATGTAGAGGGAGCAGACTGACATTTGATGAAGAATTTAGAACAGAAATGGGTGGAGATGGTATAAAGGAAAAGTTTGTGATTGGGTGGTAATTCAGGCACAGGATAGAAGGGTGAGTAGAGGAGATGGAGTAAATGAGGTATAAGTTTAGATGTAGTGGGGGGTGGGGGGAATTGGGGGTAGGGCAGGGGACTGGAGTGAAGCCCAGGCATAGCAAGGGCTGAACAGAGCGGATTGGCCCACGGTGCAGTAAATACCAGGAAAACTACCTGTAAAACTGCAGCAAAAACAAGAGGCAAGACAAATCCTGCTAAATTTACAGAGAGTAACACAAGCTGGTAAAATGCTGTAAACATATATCCAAGTTAATTGCAAAATATAGTATTGCAGTGACTTTGGCTTGAAATAATACTATAGTAGTTGGAGAAACAACTGAGATGAGGGGAAAACCACTCAGATCCTTCAATGGAATGCAGTTATTTCCCTCTCCCCACAGAAGGTTTACCATCAAAAACAATCAATGAGGTAGAATGTTCATGGATACAAAGATAAAGTCTCTGAACTTTAAATACTTAGCATGAGTCACAGCATTTCATTTTATGGTTATGGGCTTTTTATTGCCTTTCCAGGAATTTTTTTTACACTGCCAGAGTAAAATATGCTAAGGTGATAATTTAGCTTCACCTTCAGCAGTAAAAGGCCTGCCAGTGGGGGTGGGGGTGTCCCTCCAGCAGATTCAACACTACAGTATAGAACACACTAGTGTATAAGTGAGGGAAAACAATTAAGTTTTTAGTTTGACTCTTGGAAATTGCGTTACATAGATTTTAACTCAAGGTATTGTTTCTTTTGAACTTTTGCAACTGCATTTGAAATTCAGCTGTATAATTTCCTTTGGTAGTGAGATATGTTAACGTTTTCAGCAGCAACTGTCAGACTTACTGTGTGCTTTGTACAGTGGGAGAGACAAAGACAGAAAAACTAAATTAATTAGGATTGTTTGATGGTTGAACTAGGTAGATAAAGTACTATTTGTCTGTGCTCTGCTGCATTAAGTAGTGTTTGGCAAACATGAGTAGTGCACTATATTTCACAGTTCTGTATTTCTGCTTTATAGCCTTTAAACAGGAAAATAAGGAAGCTAACAGGAAATATGTCTAGGTATGCAAGTTTGGGATTACTTAAAACAAATGTGAAGGCTTCCACAGTTTAGAAGGACAGAAAGGAAAATTAACTAAACTAACAAGATATGCGCTTTTGTATGTAAGCGTGGGATTACTGAGATGTAGGTTTACAGATTTTCAAAGGACAGGTAGAATGCCTATCTTAATTAGTTCCCACTCTTAGCTACACAACATACAGTCTGTAAATGTGATATTTAAGCATTTTAGAATAAGCAGCTTAAGTATGTAACATATATGAAAAAAATAGGCAATGACCACACTCTTTTCACAAACAGAACCGTCATATATTATTAACAATTGACTAGACTATCCAGTAACTGTTCTGTTCATAAAACATAAAATCAGGTACTACAATTGAAACTTTCAGTAGAAGCAAGGAGAAACATACACACACACACACACACACACACACACACACACACGCACACACACACACACACACACACACACACACACACACACACACACACACAAACACATGGATATTAATATATAGCTATATATCTGTGTGTGTGTGTGTGTGTGTGTGTGTGTGTGTGTGTGTGTGTGTGTGTGTGTGTGTGTGTGTATGCTAGAAATTAGCAGTAGAGAGAGAAAAAAATAACAGTAACCAGATGGCAACACACTACAGACTTACTTGTTGTAACTGTCCAGTACATAAAGCAAAAATTAAACGGTCTCACTGAATCCCACAGCAAAAAGCCAGTACAAACTTGTTAATATAATTGCTACACATTAACAGCAGAAAGACTGCACTTAGCTGCTATTACTGAATCCTAGAGCAAAACTTCATTTCTGCACTCTGTGCAAAAATAACAGAGTTCTGTCAGCATCACTTTTCTTATTTCATTTTGTCAGTGAGCTGCCATTAATGTGCATATCATTTCCTCTGTCCTGTTGCTCCATTATGCTGTGAGCCAACTGTATTTCAGGCATTTGCACTACCCACACTTTAACAATGTCAAAATACAAATACCTGTAGGAGACGCTGTAGACACTGTCTTAACTTGCTGAGCTTTTCTTCATATTTTAACATCAATATAATTTAATACAATGACAGAGGCCATCCTAAAATCCTGCTTCTCCTCCCAAATAAATATGTAAAAAAGAGCAGACAGAGTTACTTGTTGAAAGGGCCTAAATGTGCTATAAAATAATGTTAATCAAAAACATATATATTATTCTAAAAGCATGCAAGTGTAACTGATACTACAGTGATGGGTAGTAATCAAGCACGTTTCTTTATTTCGGAATTTGTTAATGTTAAATATTTTTAAGTAAATATGACCTTACCACATAACTTCCACCATATTAAACATTCCACCTACATAAACAAATAAAAACGAAAATGATTTTTATTATACATTGCAAAATACTAACCCATTATCAGAGACACTGGATTTTATAATGAGATTTTTATGGTGTCATGGGTTTCTGGTTGGTACAAGGTAGGCAGCTTGAACAACCTTATATAGCCCAGCCATGCAATAAGTTTGCTTCCCTTCTTTATAATTGCCATTATACTAATCCCTAGTAAAACTTATGTGAACCCATCTAATCATCAGGACTTAACTTGAAGGAGCCCAAGGTGTTAACACCATTTAACATGCAAGGAACATTTGTTCCACAGACAGGGACTTGCTTGGTTAATGAACCTATCCCCCCAAGAAATCCTGTTTATGTTATGATGTAAGTTGAGAGTTTTGGAGTGAGTGTTCCTGAGATTTTTAATGTACCTGAAGTGAAGAAGATCTAGTAAAACAGGATGTTTCAGAATGCAAAAGGGAAGGCAAAAGTCTCTACTACATAGTAGACTTTTCAAGATAAAAAAGTAAGACTTTTTAATCTATATAGATAGCCAAGGCCCAACTCTCAAAGGTTTTCACTAAGAATATTGTATTTGTGCAATATCCCATGGTGATGTCATCCATCCAGACTCTGATACTGCAGAAGTTCTGGCACAAGGCCGAACTCTCAAAAGTTTTCATTCATTGTGCAACGTAAGCATGTTTAACATGAAGAGCCTTACTCTGTATGAACTTTAACTAGTCAAATATGTGCTTTCCCTGTGCTTAAAAGTGGCTATGACATTCCCCCACTAAGGAGTAGTCCTTGCATTCTAAGAGCCATTTACTTAATTGGCCACTGTGCTTTCTCGTGACCAATAGATTACACTGTATATGCCAGTTACTTAGTCTCCCTGGCTTCCTGGATTCTGTAATCAATAAATGAAACAAAACCTGTTCTAGTTTGTACCTCCACGTGTAGGAGTGGCCTTAGGTCAATTGGTGCCCTAGGCAAAAGGGCTCCACAGCGCCCCCACCACACCACCTGTTTCCCTTATCCTTGTCTAACTATACCAAGTAAATACTGGAAAAGTGCCCCTGCTAGAGCGGCGCCCTAGCTGGCCTATGCCTAAGGCCGGCTATGTCACGTTAATTACTCTGAACCAGCTTTAAAATATTTGTTCTCTATAATAACAGATGGGAGGGTGGGAGGGTCACTGTAGTAGAATGGACTGCTAAGTCTCCCCTGACTTTGGTCTCCACTTCTACTCAGTCACCATCTTCCTTCACAGTGCAGGTATGTGTCATCTATTACATTTCTATTTGTTTTGAGACTGTATAGAACAAAGAAAAAGCCTCAGAAGTATGTTGTATATGTAATGTTTTCATTCAAGTCAGATTATGGGTGGCACAGTGGTGCAGCGGTTAACGTTGTCACCTCACAGCAAGAGGTTCTCCGGTTCAATTCTTGGCTGGGGTGCCTTCTGTGTGGAGTTTGCATGTTCTCCCTGTGTTCGCGTGGGTTTCCACCGGGTACTCCGGTTTCCTCCCACATTCCAAAGACATGCATATGGAGCATTTCTTCCTGGGCCTCTGCTGAAAACAGGCTCTGTGGAACCTAGTCGGACATTCCCGGTCAACAAATGTTAAAAAAATAAATAAACTTTCTGTATATTGAGCCTATGCCCTTTAACATGTATGTATGTAATTTCAGTTGCCATTTTTTGGTATATATACATTCTTCTGAAATACTAGTTAATTCAGTGCATGTTTACTAAGTGATGGTTTTATATTGTGCTTATCGCTGTAGTGTTATACTCTGATAATTTGCTCTCTACAGCTCTATATACAGTATTACTGGGGTTTTCTTTCAGTAAACTCCTGCTAACCACATTATGATCGAATTTTCATAACCATCTGCTTCCTATTACAATACCCCATATTCTCTTTCTCTTACTCATAGTGGCCTTCCTCCATCTGTAGGAATAAGCATTAACTTTATTGCCTCTATATAATATTACAGTTTAGTAGAATTTTTCCAATTGTCTTTCCTTTCAGAGCCTGTGTTGACTTCATGCATCCTGACTCTGATACTGCAGGAGTGTTGGCACAAGGCCCAACTCTCAAAAGTTTGCACCGAGAATATTGTCATTGTGCAATGTAAGCATGTTTAACATGATAAGCCTTGCGGTATGTGAGCTTTAACTAGTCAAATATATGTGCCTGCCCTGTACTAGAAAGTGGCTGTGTCATTCCCACAAAGGAGTAGTCTTTGCACTCTAAGGTCGCTTTACAAATAGATTTCCTTAGCTTCTGGTTTCTGCACTCAGTAAATGAAAGATAACCTGTTTCTACTTTGTATCTCCTTGTTAATTATTCTGCACCAGTTATAAACTGATTGCTCTCTATAATAATTGACCTAAGGTTGGGAAGTCTGCCATATACAGCATCATTATGCTTGGCTTCACTACCCCACCCTAAATTCCCACCAACCCCCTGTTACTCTACCAATATACTTCTCACATGCACAATTCACCTGTGACACCCATTCCCTAACCCTCCCCAAACAACTTTACTACTATCATACAAACACTGCTGTTACTATTTTTCGATTTCCCAACTCCCATCTAACATTTAACATCAGTGCCAACAACTTTTTCCCTCCATACTGCTTTGCACTTTATCCATTCAGACTCAGATCCCTCCTAACAATACAGATTATTCTACATTTCAGCTTCTACTTTCCCCAAATAAACCCTCACTACTTCTTATCTTAAATACATCCTCATATGCCGTGGTACAGTGGTAGCGTTGTTACCTCACAGCAAGAGGTTCTCCCGTTCAATTCTCGGCTTGGCTTAGCAGTGCCTTCTGTGTGGAGTCTGCATGTCCTCCTCGTGGTTGGGTAGCGTTCGAAAGACATGCGTGCGTAAATGGGCGTGCCTTCATTGAAGGTTGGGCGTCGAGCTGGCACCTCGGCGTTTCATAAAAAATCTACTGCCAATCATTAGCGGACCAGAGTTCCGCTGTGGCAACCCCTTATCGGGAAAATGCAACAACTCTATCTTTTCAAACTCCCATATTTCTTACATTTCAGAAACAGAAGAGAAGATACCAGGGCAACCTAACTCTCCTTTCATAAAAATCCTTCTTTCCTACCCACCTAGGCTCTATCCTTGGATCCCTCCTCTTTAACATTCTTACTAAAACCCTCCACGCATCGACGCAACATTCCTCACTAATACAATATACAGATCATTCCACACTCATATGCATATCAGACAGCCTGCCTCATCTCCAAAAAATTACTCAGGAACCTTTAGCAAACACTGAAACACTTACTTAGTTCAACAAATTTATCTCCCCTGATTCTCTAAGAATGCCATAATCCTGTTTTTTCTTCTACTTCATATTGCAGTTCATGTTTGTATTATACAGACTTCCTCTCATTTCTCTAAAATGGTTGAAATTTCTCTAAATATTAAATCATTGTCATATAAGTTATATCTGTTCTTAACCAATGTTTTCACATTATGCCTAAGTTAGTAAAATTATTTAAACTAAAGATGTTGTATATTTTTTGAAAGTTGTAAAATTATTGTTCTTAAAATATTTTTATAATACTTTGGAGCTTTATTCTTCAGACCTCTTCTGAAAATGAGTATCTACCCAGACAGACTTTCCCAGTAATTAAATGTCAATAAAATAAAATTAATAAATAATAAAATAAGGCAGTTCAGTCCTTTGATTCTCTTAGAAAATGGAGAGGTCTTTCAAACTGGGTATTTGTTTGTAAGACACATCAGTCAGAGCATTACATTTAATAATCAGCCTGATAAGGGAGGAATGTAGGGGCTGATGTCCCATTTAGGTTCTTAACCATACACATTTGATAACTGGACAATAAGAAAAATCTCCTTACTATAATTGATGATTGATGATTAATATACAGCTTATTTCATTGAAAGTGATTAAATCATTAATGACTAAATTGACTACTAAACAGTAGTACCAGGAAACTGAATGAAGCAACCCACTCTGGAACGTAAAAAGTCCAAATATTCCAAAAATAAATGACCAGGTGGCAGAGTGACTTGAAGAATAAGCTTTATTGAAAATGGCTTAGTGCTTTCATCTATTTTCAAAACACAGACATCTTCAGAACCATAAAAAACATGCAAACAAAGCAAGGACATTTAAAAACCTTAGCTTGGACACACCCACACTTAAAAAGCCTATCAATTACAATGTAGCTAAAGCCTGCCAAAAGGTTTAAAGTTACAGTACATTATTTTCTGTAAAAGTGTCAGAACCTATCTTAAAAACATGAAAACAAATTAGAAACAAACTCAAGTATTAAAATAAAACAAAATTACAGTTTTGATTCTCTAAACTTCAGTTCACTAGTAATAGATATAGCCTTGTTGAGACCAGGTGAATTAGATGCATCCAACTGTAACTGCCATAGCATTTCTTTATGCAACAATCAGTTTTGCCAATCACCACCTTAAACAGATGGAATTATTTTCTCTAAAATAGAAATTTAAACTTAATAAAATTCTTACAAGAAATAGTATGCCTGGCTAGGGTACTTTTTTAACAATGTTGTACATATGCTGGTAAATTCTTTTATTCAAAGCATTGTTAGTTTTTCCAACATAAAATGCCGGATATGTACTGCATCTAGCCATGTAAACAACCCTCTCAGATAAACAATTATATCTACCTTTCCTCATCCATTTTTGCACACCAGCCAACATTCCACCCCCAAAGTCCGTGTCAATGTAAAAACACTGATTGCACCTCCCACATTTGAAAGTGCTATAAAAAATATTATAAACTGTTCTTGCTGGTCTTTATAAAATTGACTTACTGTTAGGTCTGTTTTTAAATGTGAAAGATGGCGGTACTTCAATGTGAGACTTAAGGTCATCATCACATTGTAAAACTGACAAGTTTCCACGTAGAATGTTATTTTTTTATATCCACAGCATCCAAAGAATAGTGAATAATCATATTGTTACAATAACTAGTGTAATTTAATGAAAAACTGATACCGTTTCTATTGGAACCTGTCATATTGTGGGAATCAAAAATCTGTACTCCCTTAATAATAATGGAGGCATATTTGTTGTTCTTTTCATTAAAATCTGTGTGTAAAATTGCCTACTTGTTTCTAGATAACCTCTTTCCAGAAACATGGATTTCAACAAATTGAACTGATTAATGCATTCATTGTCAGCACTGGTTAATCTAGAAATGCTAATAAACTGACTCTTCATAGCCCCTCTCGTTTGACGTAATGGATGACAATCTACCTGGCCTTTCTATAAATGGAAGTTATAAACCTAACACCATCACCTTTTCTAACTTCTACATCCAAATAATGTATATTCTCACTGTTAACAATTGTAAGTAAACTTCAGGACTGGAGAAATTGTTTCATCTCAGAAGTAAATTTACAAAGTTGGTCAGCATTACCAGCCCATACATATCCAGGTACCGAAAATAAAATTGTCACTATGGATACAGATCGAGTTTAAAAAGAACCTGGATCTCCCATCTAAGTAGCACAGCATTAGCAAAAGTGGGGTACAAGCAACCCCCATAGCTACTCTTTGCAGCTGTTTAAAATACTCACCATTCAAAAAAGGAAGTTATTGCAAAGAATCAGTTTCATACAGTCAGAAATTAAAGTAGCATCATTATTAGACAATACTTTAAACTGCGCCACAACCTCACCAAACCAAGACAACCCTAGTTCATGAAGAATAACAGTAAACAAATTTGTGATATCTAAGGTAACTAATAAACAATTACCAAATTCTGTACTATTCCTAAGTTTGTCTACAAAGTACCGTAAGTCAATAAGAACATGTGAAAAATCATTAAACAACAACTTAAGTTTCCGATCAACAAATTTCTCAAAGGGCTCAGTAATTGAGCCTCCAGCAGCAACTATGGGTCTTAATGGTGGACTGGACAGGTTTGAATGAATCTTAGGAATTTCAAACATTTTTGGAATAATGTAAAATTGAACTTTGAGAAAGTTTAATAAATCCAAAGACATGTTATCAAACAACAAAAGCTCATCTAAAAAAACATTGATAGCTCGATAAGCAGTGTTGATCTCATTCACAGACACAGCTTTGTATACAGACTAATTTGACAACAATGAAGTCATTCTACTAGTTTAATCAATAAGGTCCATGATGACCAAGCCCCCTCCCTTATCTGGTTCCATAAAGCTTACATTTCCATTGAAAGTAATATTATTAAGAATAAGTATTTCTTCTTTTGTAAGATTATAAAATTTGTATTGCCTCTTTGATTTCAGAAGGTCTCTGATTTCTCGTTCAAAAGATTTCTCAGATACATTAATAATTGGCTGTAGGGGGGTTGGCAAGACTTTTCTGTTTAAAATTGTCACTAGAAAAATCAGTGTCAATTTTGTCTCCCATTAAAACCTGAAAATTAAGTTTCCTTGTGAACATTTTTAAATCAAGTATGGTGTGTTCAAGACTGGCTCAACCAGAAGGAATGAAGGGAAAACCATTCAAAAATAATTCATGATAAATAGGCTCAATTTGTAATTCTGAAAAGTTATAAATATTAAAGTTAAATAAGGAAGTTACTGACCCAGTACCTTGTGAAAAACCACCAAGTTGTCCAAGCGACAAATCTTCAGGAATTGCCATTACCTGGTTTTGTGGGCAAACCTGTTCTTCCTCATCCGATTGTTATCCTTCTCACTGAATGCCTGGTTGCCTGGACCATCTGATCTCACTCTGTATTTGTTCACCAACCTCTCTGACCTTCTCGGTAGTGGTTGTTCTAAAGGGATGTTGGATGCAGTGCTGAATTCTTCATCAGGGCTCTCCATGGGGGTTAAAATTACCTCCAGATGGAAAGGAGGTACAGGTGGGTTTGTACAATCTAGGGTAATTCGTCTTGTTATGATATGCATTATCATCATGTAGCAATTTTTTTGTCTTTTCTCTGTTTAATAGAAAGCATCTTGGAGTCCATTTGCCAAAAAATATTATTAAAAGTAGGTTTGTACTGGGAAAAATTAAAATCACCCAAAATAGAGCCAACTAACTTGGATATCTCTTCCTTAAGGTTATGCATACATTGTTCATTCTCTTTAATGACTAACCAGGCAAGCTTCAGCCCAGTCTTGTCAAAGAGGCCCAGAAATTCCATATGGAATGGAGAGTTTTCCTTGATTCCTTCAGGAAACTTCAAGATAGCTTCAAGATAGCTTTGCTGAATGCCAGATGCCTAAACAACAAAATCTTCTAACTTAAGGCCTTTGTTACCTTCAAAGACATCAGTATATATGTATGTATGAATGTATGTATGTATGTATGTATGTATGTATTTATTTACTGATACAGTCATTCATTCATTCTGCTTGTTAGCTGTGTAGATGGGCTAATCCCCAAACCATTTCAGACCATAGGTACATGTAAGCAATAACAAATTGAGTTTAGAAACTTAATGGACATATCATTAAAACTAAGAGTTAAAGATAAAAATGCAGATTACTTATTCAAAGCACAGTAAAAAACAGTCACAAAGTACCATTATACTGAACCTGTGCAATAAATAATATAACAAATAATAAAAGAGCAGATAACAGAGCTCATTAGTGTATATGAAAATGTGAAAACGTAAATGTTATATTAAGATGAAAACTCAGATGAGTAAAACTGCAATTAGATTTTAGGTAAATTACAAACTGAGAGAAAATAACATCTTAAATCCACTGACTGGAGAGATTAAGTCTAAGGCTGAATTTCATCTCAGTCTTGTTTTTCCAGTGGATTTAAGGTATTTTCTTTATGTTTTGATAGTTTACACCAATTGAGGTGTTGTTGATTTCCAGAAGTTTAAAGTACAAATGTATTCACAAACTGTTGGTAACAATTCAAGGAAATTTACCATAACCTTACAACTTTTTTCTTGTAGTATATATGTGTGTGTGTGTGTGTGTGTGTGTGTGTGTGTGTGTGTGTGTGTGTGTGTGTGTGTGTGTGCATATAGAGAGATAAACACACACACACACACACACACACACACACACACACATATATATAGAAAGAAAGAGACAGATAGATACTGATATATGTACTCAAATAAATCAACAAATCAAGTCCCAAACAGTGTAGCAAAATTAGAATAATGAATAGAAATAATACAAGCAGCTGAAAACTAGCCATTATGAAGAAAGAAATACACATTTATATTTATTTTTTCCAAAGAAAAAAAAATAAAATGCCTGTACTGATTACAACTGGCAAGTACTACTATACTTAAGTAATTTTCCTCTAAGGCTTTCCCATATTAAGGGCATTAAAAATGACCGATTGTCATTGCTGCTCCTAAGATCATATGGGGAGGTTTAGAAATATAATTTATTGCTAATGAGCTGCAATAGTGGTTATATATATGCTTGAATGTGAATGTTTATTCCAGTAGGGAGGCTCTAGCAGTAACTGGTAACCAGTTTGCACTATTATGTGTAAAACAGCAATATTCAAATAGGGATAAAAGGTTAATCTATCTGCAAATTTTTTATAGAGTAATCTGAATAGTAAGGGTGTTTACAGAGGAATTTAAGAGAATTAATGGGAGAATGTACTCAGCACAAGGAATAAACATATTAATGTCCATGGTCCATCTATATTTTGGAGTTAAATGGTGTGATATGTGGCAATAGGCTTTGACCTGTTTGCTAACTTTTATTGTTAGGAGCTTGGAATGAGGGGTAAATGAGAGAATGGATTCTGTTGGAACTCTGAGGTACTTATAAGCTTGAATTTGAGAAGTCTTTTAATTGTGTTGTGCAGAAATATCAACAGACTTATTTTCCTTTAATGTTGTTATTAATGTGCTTCTTCTATGGTATGTTACTCAAAGTACTTTATATTCCCAACTACCTGCTAAAATCTTTTAGGAGAAGATGTCATGGCATCTTGTTTAGATCTTAGATAGTTATATTTTTCCCCATTTTATTTTCAGTTTACACTTGTGTCACAGACCATGGGATCATAGGACCATAGAAGGTTGCTAGTCTAACAGCCCTAGAGCCTTTTTCAGCCTAGTCATCCATGCCCCAAATTTCCAATTATCAATCTCAACAGCCTAGAACAGCTTTGATATATGCCTGTGACTTACAACATCTACAAACTGCCCCTGTCCATAAGGGCCACAGGTGACAAACCTGTGATGAATTTTCAGTTTCCTATCCTGTGGTCCAAATTGTATTTGAATAGACTTAGGGAAGAGCTTCACATGAGTGGAGAGTCTGTTCCAGAGAAGGGGTAATCCCTAAGGCACACAGCTGTATCTACAACATGTTTTGTTTATGTCCAAGATGAAGTTTAGATCCTTAGATCAGGTAATTCTAGTGCTGTCTGCTTTGTGAATGTGTAGCAGATCTGTCAGGGCTGGATCAGGAAATGCCATAAAGGCATAGATTGCCCCTCAGTGGTCTGTAGGAGACCAAGTACAGGAACAGGGCTTTGAGGTGTTCAACATAAGACATATTATTTACACCCTGTATTTTATTAGTGAGAAACCTCTGTGCCCACTGCATTTATTGCAAATGCCTGGTCAGGTACATACTGTAGGTAGTATTGTACTCAATGATTGGTCTAATGAGGGTTGGGTATAGTGCAGTTGGGATCCCTTTAGATCTAGATGCCATGCCCTTACTTAAAAGTTACACCATGTAGAAGGATTTCCTCACTACCATGGACATATGGTGATCAAAGCTCAGGTTACTGTCAACCTGAATTCCTAAGCCCCTTACCACTGGGTCTACTCTTAGGGGAGTGTTATCAATGTTGTAATTTGTAGGGGTAGTCATTTTCCCATATAATTATGCATTCTTTTGCACTGAATTTTAGGACATGGTTCTAGCACCAGTTATATGTCTGTCAGACCCTCCTAGAGGATATGTACATCTTTGGGGGAATCAGTGATTTCACCCAGCTTGCAGTTGTCAGCATATTTAGTCAGCCAAAAGTCCTCTACATTTGCCTTGACTTCAGAAAAGTATTTTCCAAACAGGAGAGGTCCTAGTACAGAGTCCTATGGGGCCCCTCTAGTAACAGGCCTCTTGGTGGAGGTGGATTCCCACACCCTAACTTCATGTGTCCTTCCTGTGAGCCATTTGGTTATCCATCAGGTAACACCGAGATTTATGCCTAAATCTGATGTCTGTAATACCTGAGTAAGGTACTGCATCAAATGCCTTTGTCAGGTCAAGGTAGGCAGTATGTACCATTCTGCCCTCATCCATGACTCTATTAACTTTCTAGAAGTCAACCAATTTTAGTAGGCATGACATGCCCTTGATCAAACTGAACTGAGATGGGGCCATTGATTAAAGATTTCCTATGTGTTTATCAGGCCCACAATACTTCTTTCCATGACCTTGCATATGAGACTAGTTAAACTTAAGGGGCTGTAGTTCTCTGGGTCTGTTGAGCATTTGATTTGTGTAGTGGGATGACAGTTGCAGTCCTCCATTTCCTTGGGAAGAAGCCTGCCTGGAGGCTGTAGTTAAACAGAGATTCTAGTGGACCTGACACGTTATATTTCAAGTTATTTAGGAGGCATCCTGAGACATTATCAGGACCCACTGATGCAGTGTTTTCAGCTCTGGAGAGTACAATGGGGACCTGTTCTTTGGTGATAGTTGGGGAAGAAATGATAGAGGGTACTTCCTGGGGGGCACTGGAGGTGATTGGGGGGGGGGTGAAATCAAAGCTAAATTTATTGGCCAGCAAATTTGCTATATCCCCTTGCTAAGTATAGGAAGTTCCATTTACGTTTAGTTCAGCACATTGTTTGGTGTTCCTTTTAAGGTTCTTTACATAACTGAAAAATGCCTTATGGTCATCCTTAGCCTGGAAGGTTATTTTTGTCACCATATTGGCTTTGGTGGACTTGATTAGTCCCATGTTGCTTGTAGAGTCTGAGAATTTTTTTGTCTTTGGAGAACAATCCTTGTTATTCTTGGACAGGATTTGCTTTCTTTTGTTGTACAACCTATTTATACTGGGGGTCTGTGAAGGGAACTTGTTTTTGAAGCTTACCCTAAGTTTATTACTTTTATTTCTATGCAGTTCTATGGAACATGGGTTGCAGAAACACATCTGCATAGGCTACCATGTTCTCTGAATTTGTGGGGGCTTGGAACTTAGTTATGCCTCCACTTAATAGGTGGTAGTTAGATTCTGGGGTTTGCTGGGAGTTCAGCCTTTATAATTATTTCAAGAGATACTGCTTTTTGATCTGATCTGACCAATGAAGACATTACATAAGGTGGGGAGTTACAATGTTCCCTCATATTTATGAGTACCAAATCCAAGATATTTGCCTCCTTAGTAGGTGTGCAGACTAGCTGTTCTACGGTGTTTGCATTGTCAAAATTCAGGAATCTTTGAGCCTGCATGTTAGTGGTGGTGTATGTATCCCAGTTTATGGTGGGATAGTAGAAATCAGTCATGAATATGTGTGTGTGTGTGTGTGTGTGTGTGTGTGTGTGTGTGTGTGTGTGTGTGTGTGTGTGTGTGTGTGTGTGTGTAAAATGAGAAATAGACTACGTCATCAGTTTGAGACTCAGTTAATGTATTACCAGGTAACCAAACCCACACTTCATTCCATATGTGACAACAATAAGTATGAGAGACTTGGAAACAGAGATTTGTAAACGTTTCGATGGTACAAGTGGATCAGAAGTAAACTACTGTGAACCCAGTAGTCTCATTTCAGTCATGCTATTTGTCTTATTTTCTTTCTCCTCTGTCCTGAACTGAAATTCATAGCTGGCCTCAATTATAGGTTCATAGGTTCATAGGTAGGTACTAAGCTATCTGCCCGAGGGCATTTATAAGCCTAGCCAGAGTGTGTCGGCTTTCGCCACCCCATTGATTAATTAACTGATCCTCTGTCAAGCAGAGCCAATGAAGTGATCCCAGGGGTGTATTTTCTGTTACCCATCCACTCGTCAAGGTTTCTCTTGAAGAGTGTTAGTGAGGGGCTCTGCCTGATGTAATTTGGAATTTTGTTCCAAAGCATGGGGAGTCTCTGTGACAGGAATCTATCCCTCCAGCATGTTCTATTTATTGTTGTGGCGAGGTTTAGCTCACTAGAGCGTGTGGCTCGCAGTGACTTGGATGTCTTTAGGTGGAGCATGTCCATCAATTCTGAGTTGAACATGGCTTTGTAAGTCAGGCAGAGATCACCTCTGAGTAAGCGATATGCCACTGAGTACAGCCGGAGTTTTTTCAGTCAGGTTGCATAGGACATATGTTTGAGGCCAGTAATCCTCTTGGTGAGGAAATTTTGTGGTCTTTCCAGCTGTTGGAAGTGTCTTGTGAGGTACATCCCAAATGGGGCATTGTACTCTATGATGAGTCTAATGAGTGACGAGTAGAGGGACACTATAACCTCTTTATTTCTAGATGTGAACCCTTTAGTAATTAGATGGGGCACATAGAAGGATTTCCTAACTACTTTGGCAATATGATTGTCAAAGGAGAGATTACTATCTCCCTGGGTCCCCAGATCTCTTATTACCTCTTCTGTATTAAAGGGGCTGCCACCTATGTGGTAATTTGTGGGTGTTTTGTTTTTCCCAAATGGGATGACTATGCATTTTTTGGCATTTAGCTTGAGGCCATGACTTTGACACCAGGTGTCCGTCTCAGTAAGGCCCTTTTGAAGGATGTCTGTGTCAGCCGGAGAGTCAATTATGGCTCCTAGTTTGCAGTCATCGGTGAATTTGGTTAGCCATAGTCCTCCTGTGTTTGCCTATACTTCTGAGAAGTATATGCCGAACAGTAGGGGTCCCAGGACCGAGCCTTGTGGGACACCACATGTGACTGGTTTAGAGTCGGACCTAGAGCCCGATATTCTTACTGTGTGAGTTCTGTCTGTAAGCCAGTTGGCAACCCATCTCGTGACATAGGGGTTTATGTTCAGGCTGGTGAGTTTTTCTGTAATACCCGAGTGGGGAATGGTGTCGAAAGCCTTGGCGAGGTCAAGGTAGGCTGTGTGAACCACCTTTCCCTCGTCTATGGCCTTGGTGACTGTCTCAAAGAAGTCAACCAGGTTTAGTAGGCATGATATGCCCTTAACAAAGCCAAACTGGGTCAGGTCAAGTGTTTGGAGGTTTCCAATGTCTTTGTTAATGAGTTCCATGATGATGCGCTCAATAGCCTTGCAGACCAGGCTAGTCAGGCTTATGGGGTGATAGTTACCAAGTTCAGTTGTGGCCCCTCCTTTGTAGAGAGGAATAACTGTTGCTGTGCACCATTCTATGGGCATGTAGCCTGTGGAGAGGCTGAGGTTGAACAGCGTGTTTAGGTGGGGGGTTAGTTCGTTCTGTAGTTCGTGCAAGATGCAGCCTGGGACACCATCTGGTCCCATTGATGCTGTGTTTTTGGCTTTTGAAAGGGCTGTTTTCACCTGTGCGTCTGTGATTTTTGGGATACTACACTTTTCCGGTATTGTTGTGGGCCCTTTTGGAGGTGAGAGGGGGTGAAGTTTGCACTGAATCTATCTGTCAGGATGTTGGCAATATCAGTAGGTTCAGTATATTTTGTGCTATTTTGCACTAGTTCAGTGTATATCTGTGAGTTGCCACTTAGATTCTTAACATAGCTAAAGAAGGCTTTGTGGTTATCTTTTGAATCCTTGGCTATTTTTCTTTCAAAGTTAGCCTTGGATGATTTCATGAGGGACCTTAGTTTCTTACTGATACTGATCAGGGATGTCTTTCCTTCTTGGGATTTGCTTTTCTTCTGAACTAGTTTCCTCCTTCTATTGTCTAGCCTGTTTATTGCAGGGGTCCACCAAACTGGTTTCCTTCTCTTAGAGGAGTGAGTCTTGGTTTTGCTGGGGATGGCACGATCCGTGCATCCTTGTAGGTGCCCACAGAGTGCATTTGTAAAGGTTTCTGCATCTTGGGCAGCATTATTCTTTAGCGTGGGGGCTGTGAAACTTACCACCTCTGTCTTAAGTAAGGTGAAGTTTGCTTTAGAAAAGTTTTTTACTGTGGTTTCCTTAGTAGGGGGTGGTGGTGGGGTGTGGACATCCAGAGTGATTAGTTTATGGTCTGTCGCCCATGTTGGTGATGACCAGGTCCAATATATTTTCACCTCTGGTAGGGGAGTTTACCAGCTGATCCAGGGCATTTGAGTTGATGAATTCCAGGAAGTGCTGGGCCTGGGAATTTGTACTCGAGTAGTTTTCCCAGTGAATGGTAGGGTAATTGAAATCGCCCAATATCAGGGTGTTTGGTAGGACCTTCATGTTTTCCAGTGTCTTCAGAAAGGTGGAGTGGTGGTCCTGGATCATGGAGGGTGATCTGTAGCAGGCCACAATTTGCATTGCAGATTTGCCCAATGTTAGTTGCACATGGATGATCTTGGAGGTATCATGCTGCACCACTAACCTGGAGGTGTAGATATCCTTGATGAATATGGATACACCCCCTCCTTTTGTGTTTCGGTCCGTGTTCTGTGGCCGAAATGTATGGTATGAGTTGTAGCCCAGTAGTGCTGGGGTGCTGTCTGGAGCCTTGAACCAGGTTTCAGTTACTGCACAGATGTCGATGTTCTCCATACTGAGGAGTGCTTCGAGCGCGTGCATTTTGAGATTTAAACTCCTGGCATTGAGTAGCATAACCCTCAGTTTTTTGTTAATTGTGCTGTTTATGAAGGTGGGTTTGATTTTTGAGCCTTGCCTAAAAAAGGCACTATGGGGGCAGCAAGAGCCTTGGTCGGTATTCGAAAGCCTAGGAGTGACAGGTGCAAGCCGTCTCTTGCGAAGCAACACGGCTTGTCAAGCATGTCATCCCAGGCTGACAGACACTGGATCCCCTTTGACTGACACCAGAAGCTTAGCCAGTTGTTGAAATTGATCATTTTTTCTTTATATTATAGGGTCAGGGTCATACCAGCTTGGGCTGCTTGATCAGAGAGCTCTTCCATGTCTCTTTTCATGCAGTCCAGGGAGGTACGTCTCAGGTCATTCACACCAACATGAACAATGACAGAGTCATATTTGTACTTGTTCTGGAGTGACCTGAGTGTTTGTGTTATGTGGTGGATTCTGGCTCCCGACAGGCAGCTAACAGTAACCTTCTGCTTGTCCAGCCTAGTGAGTGGGACGTCAGTGTACCTGACTATAGAGTCACCTATTACTAGTGTGTTAGGTATGTTATTTCGCCTTAAGGGCTGTAATTGTGCGGCACACTGATTTTGTGTTTTATGTGTTGTCTGGTTTGTGACGGGAAGTGTAGGTTGCTTGGGTGTCTGCTTTGGAGATCTCTAATGCTTTTGCAGGTTTTTATTTAGAGCCTCCGAGTATGATTTTGTTTATTTATGTGTATTTTTTGCCAGTGCTGTTTTAGTAGGTCTGTGTGCGGCTGGAGGTGTGGTGCAAGTGTTAACCTTCTCCTCTTCACTGTCTGTTCCAGACTTGGGTGGCGACAGCTTAGCTTCCAGTTTGGCTGTATAACTGCATCTCTTGCATATGTTAGTGTTTTGTGGTAGGTGGAGAGGGTTGTCTGTGTACATGAGGCAGTTGTAACATTGCCTCAGGATACCCAGATTCACCAGCTGGACTGGAGAGTGCACCTGAAGTTGCCCTTTGGTCATGCCTGAATAGTAGGGTGAGCTGCTTAGTCACTTGGTTGGTGAGAGGTGAATAAAGAGCCTTGCCCTGCTGAGCAATCAGTGTTAGGGTATATTAGTGCTTGCTATTAGGTCTAAGTACTGGGCTGTAAGATGCTTTTTGAGTGCTTAGGTTGAGAGTTAGACTAGTTTCAAGGGAAAAACTGAAGAGGAGACTTAGTGGAGCTGGGAATAATTTAGCCATAGCTAACCGGCATTGCCCAGTGCAAAACTGTTTTTTACAGTAGGGAAATGAAAGAGATAGAAATTAGCCCAAAATGGCCAATAAACTATTAACTTCTGGGCTGGAACCACTCCTCCAGGTACAGATAGGTTGCTCAAAGCTCCCCTCTCTCACAGGTGAACAGAGAAACTTCCTTCTATCCAAGTAAGGTATGGGCAACTCAGAAACTAGTATCACAGCCCTGAATTCAGCACTAGCCTGAAAACTGGACTATACTAGCTTAGAAAGGTGGTAAACAAGACATTTTTTTTTTTGAAAAGATAAGGCAAAACAGTAAAAAATATACTTAAAAGAGCTTTAAACAAGTACAAGCGATCAGAAAAGGCTATCGCACTTTAGTGTGTAGCCTACAACAGTTAAACAAATTATTTAAACAAAAAACAACCTTTTACAAGTGCAGGCAGTCAAGTACAATATGTGAAAAAAACAAGCTTTTAAATCACAATAAATGCTGGAAAATCTGTGTTTAGGCGGAAAACAGTTAAGTACAGCAAGAAAGTACAGAAAACTGATACTTAATCACTCCAAAGTCTCTCTTCTAAGCTAGAAGGCTTGTTATCAGTTTAAGGCTTTCTAGTGCTTCCCAGTAGGTTAGTTACAGGTAAGATGGGAAACAAGCGCAGATGTTGTCTTTTAAACCAGAAAGTTGAAAGAGATGGACAAACTGTCCAAATGGTCAATAAACTACAATTTCTGGGCCAAGAACCTCTCCTCTCATGGTAGACAGGCTACCTAGTGCTTACCACTCCCACTGATAAGCTAGAAGGCATTCTTTCAACACAGAAAGGCTTGTGGGGCTCAGAATCTTACCAACAGTCCTGGATACAGCAACTCTGTATCTGGATTAGGCTAGTTACAGGAAAGGTAGGAAACAAGCGCAAGTGCAGCTTTTAAACCAGAACATTGAAAGAGATGGAAAAAAACTGCCCAAACAGCCAATAGCTACAATTTCTGGGCCAAGAACCACTCCTCTTGTGGTAGATAAGCTACCTAATACTTACCACTCCTACTGATAAGCTAGAAGGCTTCCCTCCAACACAGAAAGACTTGGGGAGCTCAGAAGCTTACAAAGAGTCCTGGATACAGAAAATCTGTACCTGGACTAGACTAGTAACATGAAAGGCAGGAAACAAGCTCAAACACAGACTTTTAAATCAAAAGGTTGAAAGAGATGGAAAAGCTTCCCAAACGGGCAATAAACTATAATTTCTGGGCCAGAAACCACTCATCCTGTGGTAGATAGGTTACTTAGTGCTTACCACTCCCACTGATAAGCTAGAAGGCTTTTCTCCAAAACAGAAAAGCTTGGGGAGGTGCTCAGAAGCTTACCAACAGTCCTGGATGCAGCAAATCTGTACCTGGACTACACTAGTTATAGAAAAGGTAGGGACCAAACGCAAAACGGGCTTTTAACTAGAAAGTAGAAAGAGATGGAAAAACTGTCCAAACGGCCAATGAACTACAATTTCAGGGCCAAAACCCACTCTTCCTGTGGTAGATAGGCTACCTAGAGCTTACCACTCCCACTGATAAGCTAGGAGGCTTCCCTCCAAAACAGAAAGGCTTGGGGGGCTCAGAAACTTACCAACAGTCCTGGATACTGGATAATGGAGGTGTGTGTGTGTGTGTGTGTGTGTGTGTGTGTGTGTGTGTGTGTGTGTGTGTGTGTGTGTGTGTGTGTGTGTGTGTGTGTGTGCCTGTGTGCCTGTGTGCACGTGTGTGTGTGTGTGTGTGTGTGTGTGTGTGTGTGTGTGTGTGTGTGTGTGTGTGTGTGTAAAATGAGAAATAGACTACGTCATTAGTTTGAAACTCAGTTAATGTATTACCAGGTACCCAAACCCACACTTCATTCCATGTGTGACAACAATAAGTATGAGAGACTTGGAAGCAGAGATTTGTAAACGTTTCGATGGTACAAGTGAATCAGAAGTAAAGTATCATGAACCCAGTAGTCCCATTTCAATCATGCTATTTCTCTTATTTTCTTTCTCCTCTGTCCTGAACTGAAATTCATAGCTGGCCTCAATTATATTATGAAAAGATGTCCACTAGACTGTAAGAGATGATAATGGACGTGTGTGTGTGTGTGTGTGTGTGTGTGTGTGTGTGTGTGTGTGTGTGTGTGTGTGTGTGTGTGTGTGTGTGTGTGTGTGTGTTTACTAAACAAGAAAGTTTGATTTCTTTTTATACCAAATTATGAGTATGTGCCATATTGATAGTTCTGTTAATAGTTTGATCCAGATAGAGTATATATGGTACTTCATAGAATAAAATGAAAACTTGAATAATGTTGCAAAATTTGTCACTTATACCTGTCATCTGTCTTCTACCAGTCTGCAGATATTTATACTTGTTTAGTAATAAAATATTATTTATTTATTTTATTTATTATTATTTATTATCAGTTTGATTACCGGGGAAGTCCACTGGGCCAAGAAGTGCCCATTTTCAGTGGAGGCCCGGGAAGAAAACGCTGGAAAATCTGTATAGGATACAAAATGAAGAATAAAGGTTGCAAAGTGAAATACCATACAATATAGGTTTGCAAAATACAAATACAGGTTACAAAGTGAAAATACAAGAGTTGGATTCATGCATTCGAGACATAATATACATTATGAGACAGTTAAACAAATTGAGACAATTTAACAACTTGACTGCAGAGTTTTTTTTTTTTTTGAAACAATATTTACATGTTAGGAGTCAGTTAAAGTTTGCTGGTTCTAGATCTTTTGAGTAATAAGAATAAGAATGAGAGTATAGTGGAGAGGGGGTAAGGGGAGCTTAGTGGGGAGTCCCTAGAATTTATGTAGGGTGAAAGCAGGAGCATTTCCATTTGGAAGATAGGTGAAGAAAAAGTTGGCTCTTGAAGGATTCGGTGTTGGGCATAGTCCTAAGAGAAGGAGGCGGAGAGTTTCATTTTTTACCTAGAGAGAAGGATAGTAAAAGCTGGCCAGCGGGTCGTTTGGGTTTGGGAATGGAGATTAGGTTTTGGTGCTCAGATCTCAGTGATCTGTTAGGGATGTATGGAGGAAGGATGTCCTTTAATGCTGGGCATTTGTCTGGGGAGAATATTAGTTTGTGAGTGGTGGTTAGTTGTAGATAGTCTAGGTTGTTAGGGAGTTCTAACCAGTTCAGAGAGTGTAGGCTGAGGCAGTGGTGAGTTGATGTTTTGGATTTAGTTGCAAATTTAGAGATCTTATTATAGCAAGCTTCGAGCTTGGAGGTGTTGGTGACAGATAAATTGGTTAGAAGAGGGGCTCCATATAGAAGGGAAGGGAGGAGGTAGGTAATTGCCAAGGTATGCCTAGTGGAGTTGGAAAGAAAATGATTTTTCCTATATAGCATACCTAGCTTTTGGTGGGCTTTCTTTATGTTTTGTTGAATGTGAAGATCAAATTTGAGGTATTCATCTATGGTAATGCCAAGGAGTTTTGCAGAGGGAACCACTTCAATGGCAGTGTTAGTTTGTCTTAGGACATTGAAAGTGTTTTTGTCCAAAGAGGAAATCTTGGAGGGGAGAAAAATTAGTATTTTGGATTTGTTGGAGTTGAGAGAAAGGTGATTTTGGTGCATCCAGTTCTCTGTAGTGGTAAAGGCTAATTGAGTTTTCGTCAGTAGTTCAGGAAAGTTTGGGGCAGAACAGATCAAGGTAGAGTCATCAGCATATTGGATGACTGTGGTGTCAGGGATGAAGGTGTGAAGGTTATTTATAAAGATGTTGAAAAGCATGGGTCCAAGGATAGACCCCTATGTCGGCAGGAAGGAAGAGAAAGAGTTCTTCCATTTGACTGCTTGAGATCTATCGGATAGATAACTGGAGAACCAGGATAGGGTATTTGGGGAGAGATTGAGATTAGCCAGATGATGAAGAAGGTGTGTGTGGGAGATGGTGTCAAAGGCTTTTGAAAGATCTAGCAGAACTGCGAATACAATGAGTCCAGAGTCTCGTGCTTGATTGACAGTTTTTAGGAAGGAAAGTAGGGCAGTTATGGTATTGTGGCCAGGACGGAAGCCATGCTGGGTGGGTGTTAGGAGGTGATTCTGAATTAGATAAGGTAAAAGTTGATGGTGTACACATTTTTCTAGAATTTTAGATATTGGAGAGAGTAGGGCGATAGGGCAGAAGTTAGAAATAGTAGTGTTTTTGCCTCCTTTGTGAAGAGGTAGAATGTAGGCTGAACGCCAGAGTTTTGGAACATAAGACTCATTTATGGATCTATTAATCAGAATACTAATTGGGAGAGCGATTCCTTCAGCTGCATGTTTGAGGAAGCAAGAGGGAATGTTGTCAGGGGCATTAGAGCATGGCTTTAGCTTGGATAGAAGCTTTTTTATAGAAGTTGTGGAAACAGGTTTGAGATGGAAATTGATGGGATTGTTGTTTGGGTTGCTGGGTGATGTGAAGAGGGAGTTAGGTGGGTTATTATTAGGGAATGTTTTGGTTAGCTTAGCTATGGATTCAGTAAAGAAGGTGTTGAACTGGGAGCTCAGTTCACTGTCAGATAGCTTAGGGTCAGGGCAAGGGTTGTTTTGAGATCCAGGATGAAGTAGGGAGCTGACAGATTTCCAGAACTGTTTTGGGTTTTTATTGTTATTGGACTGAAGTTTATTATAGTAGTTTTTTTTGTCCTTGGTAATAAGTTTTTTTACTTGATTGCGGAGTTGGGTATATAGGAGTAAGGTAGAAGACAGTTTATTTTTTTGATAGAGCTTCCAGGATTTGTCTCTGTGATGCATAATCTGTTTAGTTTCTTTGGTCAGCCATGGTGCAGAATTAGTTTTGATTTGTTTATTTCTTAGTGGGGCTAGTGAGTTAAGAGTATCTAGGAAGATAGAGTTGAAGTGCTCAACAGCATTGTCGAGTGGGAGGGTATTTAGAGGTTGCCAGTTAATTTGTTTAGAAAAAATTGAGGGGTTGAAGTTGCTGAGGTTACGAGTTTGAATGTAAAGATGTTGGTGTTGGATGGAGCTACTTGATCGATGGATGAAGGCAGGGAGATGGTCACTGAAGGTGTCAGGGATAGTGTCACAGAGAGTGATTTTGTTTGGATGGGAGACTAGAATCCAATCTAAGATGGACCCTGGGGGGTGATTTTTGTTAGGGCGAGTTATTGAAGAGATTACTTGGGTGAAGTTGAGAAGGTTACTAGAAAGTGAGGGGGATGGTGTGTTGATTTTATTCCAGTCGATATTGACATCGCCTAGAATATAGGTTTCATATTTTATTTCATTTGAGGCCCAGTATAGAATATCTTCAAGGGTGGAGATATTGTTGCCTGGGGAGATGTATAAGGAAATGAAGCAGATATTTTTATGTTTATTTAATCGGAGGAGTCTTGCTGTGATTTCAGAATTTTTGAATTAAGGGGTAAGGATTTGAAGAGGAATTAGAGAGAGAAGATTAGAGTAAATTAGAGCAGAGCCTCCACCTTTTTTGTTTAAACAGTCACTTCTGAGGATGTTGTAACCAGGAGGCAAGATTTTAGAGTCAGTAATATGGGGTTTTAGCCAAGTTTCAAAGATGGCTAGGATGTCGGGTTGATTGTGATTAATCCAGGCTTGTACATGGTGACCTTTATTGTTTAGGCTCTGGACATTGATAGTGAAGATCTTCAGAGTGCTAAGAGGAGAAGTGGGAGGAGAAGAGAAAGGGTGGGGAGTGTTATTTGTTGTAGGTGAGGAAGAGGGTGGAAGGATGGAATGGTTTGTGCTGAGGCAAGGGCCAGGGTTAGGATGAATGTCTCCAGATACGGCTAGGACATTGTAGGTGATAAGTTTTGGTCTGTAAGGTTTATATAGTGGGTATTTGTTAGGGTTTAGCAGAAGTTTCAGAGAGAGCGTTTTAGTTGAGGCAGAGAATAATTTGGGATGAAAAAGATGCAATAGGTTGGGTGGAATAAGGGAAGAGGGTATGGAGTGAAAGTGAGAGTGTTGGAGAGGTTGTAGCTGGGGGTTAGGGATAGTTTGAGTAGGAGGGAGGAATGGAGGGGCTTTATGGGAGAAGTAGCAAGATACAAAGGTATTAGTAAGATGAGAATGGAGCTGTGGAGTTGGAAAGTTAAGGGGAGTTGATAGGGCATGTTGGGATAGGTAGGGTAGTGTACAGTGAAGAGAAGAATAGTGTGGTGTGCTAGTTAAAAAGGAATGTCTACAAGTGACTGGAGAGAGTTAGATATTGTAGGCAAGGACAATGGAAGACTGAGTGTATGGGGGTATAGGAAATTGTAGTGGGAGGAGTAGTACTGAGAGGGGGGAGAGAGAGGCGGAGTATCCTCTTATGGGTGAATAAGGGGGAGGGGTAGTAGTAGGAGGGCTGTGAATGGACAGTGGATTGAAGAAAGAATGAGGGGGAGGGGTAATTGGAAGAGGACTGTGATTGGATAGTAGGTTTGGTGGAAGGTGTTAGGTATAAGAGTAGACATGCTGGGGGCGGGTGGGAATTGGGGGCAGGGTAGGGGAGAGGAGTGAGCCTGCAGGGCGAATGGAGTGGGTACAGACAGGAAAGTGAGCCAGTCAGCCAAAAACTATCAGTAAGCAGTTGGTAACTGAGTTCCTTAGTTAAGACAGGTTAGTTCAAGGGGGATAGGTAATATTTGGTTGCGAAGGAAGTGGTAGCAGGGCAAAGTGAGCAGTAAGTAGCAGGTAGGGAAAGAGCAGAAAGACAGTTCACAAGCCTAGGACAGAAACGTTAATAAAAAGAAAACTTTGGAGATCAGGAAAGAAAGGAAGAGTTACGTACTGTCCTAGTTTAGAATGCCATCTAGTGGTCAGTTAGAGTTATAACAACAGAGACAAGAGCAGAGAGATATATCAGGGTAGGGGAAGGCTCTTAAGGATAGTTTCAGGAGACAGCACAGAAGTGAAAAAGATCTAAATGCTAGGGAATAGAGAGGAGAGAGAATGTCTGCTGGGTATCCTGGCTAAGGTAGCATAAAGTATGTACACTAGATATTAGGCAAGTGTTTAAATATTACCACTTTTAACACATACTTTCTTGCCCCCTAGTGAGCAAAATATGCACAAATGCATACATATCTTATTTCTGTAAACATCTCAGGCATTGTCCACATGTACACATTATGGAACAGCATTTCACATACCCAGTCACCACAGGGATCATGACTGGCTACTAGGATAAATAGAGTACTGTATATTTTTGAAAATGTGAGCTATCTATACATATTTTGATTATATGTCATAATAACCATATTAATAACTTGAACCAGAAAGTGTTTATATGGTAGTCCATGGTATCTCATGAAAGTATACATTATGCTGAAAAAACTGTTCATGGATAATTGGTTTCCACTGTTCTGCAGCTATTTACATTTATTTTTCCATTAAGCATGCAAACTATTCATAATTATAGAAATATTTCAAAAATTAAGTAACATGTACAAAACTGCTATGTACCAAATTGAAGATCACATCTACATGAACAAAAATCACAGTTGTGGTGTAACTACTTTGGTTACATCGCTATTAGTAGTTGTTTGCATAATTTGAATAATTAAATGTATATATTATCTAATTGCTTGTTTAATATAAAATTACCACTATGTCTGGCTGACATTAATATCAGTGTTGTGAAGTGGACTGTCTGCCAAATAGCTTTCATATTTTAAAATATTTTCATATTTTAACTTTTTTGTAACTTTATGTTTTTGAGATATAGGCATTTCCCTACTTGTACGCTGAAAAAATTGCATTTTCAGAATTTTAGCTCAGGCAAAAGCAGGCAGGAAATTTGCAGGTGTCAGGAAGTGTGACAGTGTATTCAGGATAGTGTGAAAGAGTTAACTGCATGTAATCTGAATGTGTGTGTGTGTGTGTGTGTGTGTGTGTGTGTGTGTGTGTGTGTGTGTGTGTGTGTGTGTATACGTGTGAACATGGATGCGGTGAACTGTTACCCTGTCCAAGGCTAGTTCTCTGTTTTTATTCATTTCAGTGCTAGGATATATGCTGGGTCTCCCTTGACTCTGAATAAAGTGAAGTAGTTATTCAGGCTTCACATAATCCCAGGGTTTAACTCATAAAGGACTCAACCACAGTAGTTAGCTGCTTGGGATTCAATATGTCAAATAAAGTCATATGTAAGTGTTCAAAGCAAGCCTTCCCAGCACTACTACCCTCCCAAATTCATACATAATAATTCCACAGTTACAGAAACATAGAGATGGATGAAATCCCAGAAAGCAAAACAACTACTGCTGGTGTACATGTAGAAACCGGACCAGCTCTGACTTCCTATTGAAAGCTGTAATCACTCAGCTCAACAATGGGAGGTGGGGCTTGTGGGAATGCAGGGAAGTCAAGCGTTTGCAGAACAAAAGAAGGAAACTTAGTGTTTTGTGATTTCTACTTACTTTGAAGTTATTAACTAGCTAGGAGCCATTACTGAGATGTGAATAGCATTATCAGATATATGTAATCAGTATGGCCTATAATTTTGTGTGTGTCTTACACAGCATTGCCTGGGGCTAGATTTTAAAATTTCTGTTTAGTCTTTCTGATTTTATCCATCAGCCTCTAACTGAAGAATGATTTAACTGTTTTAATGATAAGTGCCATCTCCTCGCTAGCTGATGTTAGAAAAGTAGCTGCCAAGACACAGTTTTTAACTTCACAGGCATACTTTGCCTGGGTGTAAAACATGGTGCTCAATGCACAATAAAATGATTCATGTAAAACAAGAATGTCTTTGTAACATTCTTTTTATGGCATTTCATACTTAACAAAACCATTATGCCAAGCTCCAGTGCATGCCATCAAACAGGAAGTCTGGGGACTATGAATGAAATGATTATAACATTTTTACAAATGCAGTCATTAACAATGTGAATCAATTAACTCATCTCCTTGTTCTTTACTTCATGTTCTTAAAAAATGGAAAAGAAACAGGGTGATGCAGTTTTATGTTCAAATAATTTATTTATTTTATTTTATATTTGTTGACCGGGCTAGTCCAACTGGATATATGTCCATTATCAGCAGAGGCCCGGGGAGAAAAACTCCAACCATAGACATAGAATGTACATTACATTTATACATGAAAGATACATATAGTGAATTCATTTGAATAATATGCTAGACTAAACATATACAATGACATAAAGTCTAACATGTTAAAGCATACATAGTTCATGGGCTAACAGAAACATTCAATCTTATTACAACAAAAAGTATCCTTGAACCTAGGTAGTACAGGGACATAGCCAACGTGTTTTGAAGTACTGTTTAAGGTTATTTTTGAATAGGGTTATTGACGAAACCAAAGTAAGATCAGTAGGCAGTGAGTTCCAGGTTTTGCCGACGGAGTTAGAGAACAAGGAACATAATTGACTACTTAAGTACAGCAGAAAAACAACAAATTATGTCATTATCTTAATGGGGTGTTGATTTTTGAGAACTAGCCTAGAAATCTAGATATTCTCAATTATTTGACTTATGTTTCTTTAGCCTGTTTATGAACATTAATGAACATTAATGTACAGGGATATCGATGTGTGACACTTCTGGCAAACTTAGCGATGCATTCATAAAACCTGTCCTTCATTTCTAGAGGCCACATGCCTGCTGTATAATCTTGTACATGTAGAGTATATTCCTATCACTTTGAACTTAAGTATGATTACATTACATAAACTAGTCAGCACAAAAGACTGCAAGTCTTGTAATGTTCTTGATGGTGCAGCTATCCTAATGCAGCTACCTCCACTTTCATCCCATTCCCATCAGGGATACTGCCTTGTTTTATTGCCCCTAACTATTCCAGCTTTTATCAGCAATTAAAGTAATAGTTTGTACCCATTTACATCTTTGTATACTCTGCTTAGCTTGATACAGACTGACCCTCCACTCTAGTCCATATGCCTTTACTCTGCTATGTATTATCAATGATGTGATGCTTTTACTCTATGCTATAAAGTTTCTTCTGATTCCCCGACTACTGTATACCCACTCACTCTGTTTTATTTCTTCTTGATATGGTATAGTTCACATACTTTTTCACACACTGCCCTCACTGCCTATTGATCTTCAGCCCCCCCTCCCCCATTGGCCAGTTCATTCCATATTGCCAGGGCAGAAGCCAAATGGATGATCCTTCACTGATGCAGACATCAGGGGTGTTCTATGCATTTTTTAAAATAGATTAACTCTACTAACAGTATGACAATAATAATGAAACTGGAACCAGTTAACCTATACACAGTAAAACAACAGTCTAAACATCCAAAATACCATTTAATGCTAAAAAATATTCATGCTTTCTAAATGTTATTTTTGTGCCAAATCTACATTTCTTAGTGTGAAGTCTACTTTTATTGCACACATATCCTTCACCCTACCAAAAGGTATTAACTTATTCACAAAATATCCTTTTTTATATTACTAAATTGAAATATCTAATCCATAGGGCCCACTTGAGCTTTAATTTTTCCCTAGTCTTAGGCTTTCTCCTAATAATTTCTTGAGAAAACAAATGATTCATTAATATTATCACCTCCTTTATCATTAAGTGAATCATTATTCTTCCATCTTCTAGTAGTACAGTTCTTAGCATGCAAAGTCAAAGTATCAAGCAAAGCAGAGTAGGACACAGACCATTCTTCCTAGTTGGATTCTGCTGTTATCTTACCTTGTCAAAAGTAATTAATTTAACTTTAGATTTTTCCCTTAAAATGTGTTAGCGTAATGTATCTTTCAGATATCTGTCTCAAATCCACTTGTGCCATCTGATTACTTCTACAACACATAGGGCTTGTATTAGGTCACATTCTGTGTAGGGTGGAAGGAATGTAAAAAAATGCAATATATTGCCAGCCAAAAAAAAATCTATATCTGTGCTTCATATCTACAATGTAGTACAATTTTCTCTCTTGTTCTAGTTGGTACTGGGACACAAGGATCTTTCTCCCAGGCCCTGAATAAATTACCTGACACTACTGCATACTGTCTTGTCAAAGTCTTGTATACTTTGCTAGTTAGATGATGAGACTATGGGTTATCATCCTGGCCCTTAGTTAATAACTCTGGGTTGTCATCCCGGGCCTTAATTATTAACTCTGGGTTATCATCCTGGGCCTTATTTATTAACTCAATAAACCTTGGTATGTTTTTAGGACTATTAAAGAAAATGTTAGGATTTTTTTGTACTGAAGTAGTTTGTTAGACTTCTGTTGATCATTATTTCTAAGGTAAAATTCAGTTTCAAATGCATTCCAGGCCTTTAACCCCCCCCCCCCCCCATGGAGGATGCTAACTGTTCCTAAAATCATGACTTCTCTCTGTATTACTGAACCATTTGGTTAATTCTCTGTCTTTAACTTTCCAACATAATGTTAACTTAATTGGCTGTATCTCATCTTTCTACAATTGTACTTTTTGCTTTGTTAAATGTACCTGTACCATTCCTTTCAGCTGTCCAGAATTTCACAAAATGTCTAGATTGTTTTATATTTTGGTCTGTTCCTCATAAAATTTGTGGTATTTAGGCAAATTGATGAGGATTGCAGTCATTAAATAATGACAGACATTTGAGTTTCAGACCTTAAATCCTTCATAAAAATCCATGTTAATGCAAAAAGTGTTAATCTGGTAACTTTCTAAGCTTATAAGAACAATACTTAAAATGTGTTCCTGATTTTGGGCCTTTGCCCCCCCCCCCCCATTATATTTGTCTTTGACTAGAAATCTTGCACTAAGAGATCGCAAATATGGCCTAGGCTGTTTTAATTATGTTAGAGTTCTTCAAATTTTGATTCAAGGATTTCTCATCAATTCTTTTACACAATCCAAATAAGCCTGTAGATTCTTTTAAGACTATATATCCTTTCACCTTCCATAAGACTCTATGTCTTTGAGCAATACATCACTCATGTGTGTTTCAAGTTTGGAAACCACCAAACCAGCAAACTTGTTAGGGTAGAGTAGCCTATTCCATGAAATTCTATACTGTTTATAAGTCTAGATAAAGTCTGAAATTTGCTTGATCAGTTCCTTGAGAAGACCTTATAACGGGAGCAATAGAATCACCTGCAGGATATACAGTACATCTGACAGTATACATATTTGCATAGCTTGAGTCTCCTGTTTAAAGTCTAGTCATTGCAGAAAGTTGTAAAATTAGAAAAAGTATCCTTTAGCTGTAAGTACACTGACCTGTTTCTCGAAAGATCATAGTTATTGGCACTCCAAGATATTTCATCACAGTGAGTTCCCATAAATATGAAAATTCTTGTTTTAAACTTTCTGTCAGTTGATACATACATACATACAAATATCTTAAGCAAGGGCAATAATGCCTTTCTAGGCTGCCAATATTCCAAAACAGTTATTCCCATAATAAGTGTCCGAGTTTTTCTTAAAAATGTCTAAACTAGTACTTGCTTTAATGTAATTTGGTAGTCTGTTCCATGCATTGGCTACTGTCTCAGAAAACCAGTTAGTACACCTCTCATTCCTATATAATCTTGTCTGATGATTCTCTTCTGCATTCTGATAACCACAAACATTCCTAGGATTAGTTGTCCCTAAGGTCTTCTGTTAAATCTCTATATGAGACACTGTACAAGTTCTGATATTTTAGTCTTTTATAATAACTAAAATTTCCACAATCCACAGATGCCTTTGGTATACTTCAACTGTCTTTCCTGTTCACCAATGTTTGATTTGTATAAGGTTTCTATATTGTTATTCCATACTCTAGTTTAAGTCTAATGTAACTCACAAACAAGTATTTTATCATTTCCATTTTCCTAGACTTCATAAATCATTTTATACAACCTATAGTTCTACAATTATCATTAACCAACTGGTTGACATGATTAGAAAAACTCAGAGCAGTCTCTACCCATATACCCATGTCCTTAAATTAATCTGCAGTTTTAATCACTGTGTGCTGTATTAAATATTCACACCCCTAAGTCTATGTCTTTCAAATTTCATGCACTTAGCTTTTGATGTATTGATCAGCATATTATTTTCCTGTACCAAATGGACAATTTAGTTAATTTTTTTGCAAGCACCCCTTATCTGTAACAAATGTAATCACTTTACCAATTTTCAAGTTATCTGCATACAGACTGTAGAAAACATCAGTTGAAAAAGATAGATCTGATAGATACAACCTAAACAAGTATGGGTCTAGGACAAAGCCTGTGGGACACCCTGACTGTAGCCTAGAATTGTACCTGTCCAATTGTTGTATGGTACTTGCCATGTCCTATTTGTAAGCCATGCAGCTGTCCATCTTATCAATATTGCATCAATACCTAGTTGTTCTAATTTCTGGATTAGTATTTTGTGTATAACCCTATCAAATGCTAAAGTCAAGTCGATATAAATTACATCATAGTAGATTTTTTTCATTTATAGATGATCTCTGTACAACTTAAGTAGACTATTTCACTGTATACTACACTTTTGAACTGCACTGTTACCATATCACTGCTTAGTGGAACTTTTTTTTGTTCTGAAATTGTTGCACTCTATTTGCTATAGCATAGACTAGATTCAGATCTGCTGAATCTAGTTCTGTTTGTATAACTTGAGTATTAAACCAGGCCATCTTTTGTTGGAGAGGGTTCCCCTGCACCCTAGTGGCAGGAATCTGCAGATAGAATTAATCTAATTGAAGGCTGCTGCAACAGGGCACAATTTTGAGCTTTTTTATTGGTTAATTTGTTTACATCAGTTTGTGGTCATTTGCTACATAGCACCGCGTTTGTGCTTTGCACACTGCCGCGCAGCGGTGAGCACCGTTGGCAGACACAAACACATTTGCCTGCAAATTTTCCCTTAGTACTCTACTGGTGCTCCATCGGGGAGTACTCATGATTGTCCCTCACTGACAGGTGTTACATTCAATGAAGCTCCTGAGGTACTAACACAGATTTTATACACTAGCTCTTCGTATTTTTTGTCCACTTCTCTTGTCCTCTACTTTATCTGTTCCTTCCTGTTGTCTCCCTGTTTAACTTACCTAGCATTATGGACGGACAATTTCAAACAGTTTCTCCAGCCAGCCTGTTCAACATGGGCATCCTGAGGCAATGTAGCAATTGTCCCATGCACACTGAAAACCCATTTTCTGTAGTCCACACAAAATCAAGAACCTAGAATCCAGGCTGTCTCACTCCCCGGTCAGTTCATTAGATATTAAGCAGGTTGTCGCCATGCTCACCTCATCTCCTGCATCTACCAAAGCAACAATACATAAACCTACATATGTGGAGGTCCTTACAAGAAGCTTACCTAAACATCAGAGACCTCCCAAACACAAACACAAGCATGCTTCACATAATACATCCTCTCCAGGACATAGCACATGATATATCACACACCAGTGTTTTACCAATCAAGTCCCTAAGGCATAACACAAAAACAAACATCTTAGCTATAGGCAACTCACTTGTGAGACACACAGATGTCCCTCTCACCAGGCTGAATAAGGAAAAGGTCACAGTCAGCTGTCTGTCAGGTGCCAGGATCTGCTACATCACACACACACTCAAGTATGACTCTGTCATAATCCATGTTAGTTTGAACGACTTGAGACGTACCTCACTGGACTATATGAAGACAGAAATGACTGAGCCTTGAATTATGTGTTTCAGGCAGGTATGTCCCTAGCCTTAAGCAGCATTTTACCTTCACCTAGGATGATACCGCAATACAAACAAAAAATAATTGATTTCAACAATTGGCTTAGTTCCTGGTGTCATTCAAAGGGGATCCAGTATCTGTCAGCCTGGGATGACATGGTTGACAGACCTTGATGCTTTGTCAGAGATGGTCTTCATCTGTCACCCCTGGGATTTTGGCTACTGGCTAAGGATATTGCCATCCCCATAGTGCCTTTCATAGGCAATGTCACAAGAACAAAATTCCCTACTTAAAAATACCCTCTAAAAACAACCTCAAGATTATGCTGCTAAATGCTAGGAGTCTAAACCAGAAACTACACTGGAAGCAGTCCTCACCCTGGAAGATGCTGACATTTGTGCAGTCACTGAGACCTGGTTTAAGGCTGCAGAGAGCACCCCAGCTATACTAGGTTACATTTCTTTCCACACCTTCAGACCACAAACTGAAGGCATGAGAACTAAAGGAGGTGATGTATCAATATTTATTAAAGATACGTACACCTCTAGAATTGTCAAAAAGCAAGATTCCCTTGAATTACTTCAGGTGCAATTGACTGTAGTTAAGACCCCTATTCAGGTCATTGCCAGCTATAAACTCCCTCCATGAATCAGGACATCCACTCAATCTACTTGGATCTGCTTGAGTTAATCAAGATACAACCAAACACCCTGGTTTTGGGTGACTTTAATTACCCTGCCATAGACTGGGTAAATTATACGTGTTCTAACTCACTTGCCTGAAGGTTTCTGAACTTCGTTAACTCCAGTGCCATGGACCAGCTGGTTGACACACACACAAGGGGCTCAAAAATCCTGCACCTGGTGCCCACTAGCATGGGAGACCTTTGCACCACCCCTAGTGTGTGGCCATCCCTGGTGAAGTCTGACCACAAATCAGTCTCACGAGAAGTAACTATAACACAAGATTCCCCCCTTAGCAACAACTAGACTAAAAACCTTCTCCAAGGCCAATTACAACCTTATGTGACAGCATAAATAGCTTCATAGCCCATCCCCCCATTGATGGAACAAGCACCTATACTGAGTTATACACCAATGCTTTATACAGGCAACTGTACATTTGAATTGACTCTGCCATACCTGACAGAACTAAAGCAAAATCTTCAAGAAAAAACAAACCTGCCTGCTGGACAACTGCCATTAATAGGCTATACAACAGGAGAAAGAAATTGCTCTCTAAGAAATGGAAGGAATGGTCTCAAAACTAGAAACACTCCCTCCTCAACTTAAACAAGCAAATAAGATTCCTGGTGAAGTCCTCCAAAGCTAACTATGAATCCACATTAGCTTCCCTAACGAAGGATAGCCACATGGCATTCTTTAGTTACATCCTAATATCGAAGGTGAGGCCCAAATTTGAGCTGAACTTGTAGTTAATGATACTGCATATATAGAACCTGTGGATATAGTAAACCTGCTGGCTGACAGCTTCATTGAAAACTTCACTCCCCTGCCCCCAGCACATATACCCCAAAGCATCCCTAACACCTGTCCCCTGCCTAGTATCTTCAAGGAGCAGGTCTTAAATGCCCTCTCCAAGGCCAAAAACACAGCTTCTATGGGACCAGACAACATCCCAGGCTGTGTTCTACATGGGTTAAAACATGAATTAGCATCACTGTTGAGCACGATTTTCAATCACAGCCTAAGCACTGGCTTCATTCCAGTAGAATGGAAAAAAGCTACCATCATCCATTTGCACAAAGGGGGTGCATCCACGGACCCTGGGAACTACAGACCCATTAGTCTTATCTGTAAGGCCATGGAACGAATCACCAAGAACCTTATTAACAAAGATATAGGAAATCTCCAAATGCTTGACCCCACCCAGTCTGGCTTGGTCAGAGGGAGATCATGCTTTTTAAACTTGGTGGACTACTTCAAGATGAGGGCAAATCTGTGCATGTGGCCTACCTAGACTTAGCCAAGGCTTTTGACACAATCCCCCACTCAGGTGTTCTTTCCAACATATTAGAGTTGCAGTTCTTTACTTTCACCACAACACCTACTGCTGTAGTAATACTAATACTTTTCTGTAATCAAAGCCTTATTGCCAGAGCTTTCTGAACCTCTTGAGTGTAGGCAAAATATTTGAATTTCACAGCTTGTGCAATATTACCTGCTGTTCATTCTAGAGATATTCCAACCTTGTAGATGCTTCTAGAAACTCTATCTTCCACCTGTTGTTATCCATTAATTGGGTTGTTCTGTAAACATTTAAGTTTCCCCTGCAAATCAGGGGCGGCTCGTGGCATAGGGCTGCCGGACTGCAGCCCCCTCAAAAGATGAGAAAGAAAAATGAAAAATAAAAAAAAATTATTTTTTCGAAATTCGCGGACTTCGCGCATGCGCAAGGCAGTCCAGCCATCCCCATAGGGGGACACAAGGAGACATCTGTGCACTGCAAGAGCAGCAGCAGGGACTTGGGACAGAGCATTAGGATCTCGCGGGTCTTTCAGTATTGCGCGGGAAGGATGTACGTTTGTATTCAGGTAAGGTGCCTTTTAATTTACAATGTTTATTTGTATGGAGTTTGTGCTTTTTAATTTACAATGTTTATTTGTGTATGGTGCTTGTGCTTTACTGGAGTTTGTGTGTGTATGGTGCTTGTGCTTTACTGGAGTTTGTGTGTGTATGGTAAGGTGCCTTTTAATTTACAATGTTTATTTGTATGGAGTTTGTGCTTTTTAATTTACAATGTTTATTTGTGTATAGTGCTTGTGCTTTACTGGAGTTTGTGTGTGTATGGTGCTTGTGCTTTACTGGAGTTTGTGTGTGTATGGTGCTTGTGCTTTACTGGAGTGTGTGTGTGTGTGTGTGTGTGTGTGTGTGTGCCCCAGGTGCTTATGGTGGTGTGGTAGGGAATGCCTCAGGCTTGAACCCTGTACCCTGTATGCAGGTGTTAAAGACTTGAGTTCCCTACCCACCACCATTTGTAAAAAAATTTCAGATTTTTGCCTCATATTCGATCTGATCTGTTCCTCATAATATCTGTGGTTTGTAAATATTGCAATGCTTGATATTTGATGGTGTAGTAGTAGCATTGTTGCCTCACAGCTGCAGGTTCTTGGGTTTGATTCTTGGCTGGGGTTCCTTCTTTGTGGGGTCTGTATCTTTTCCCTGTGTTTGTGTGGGTTTGCTTTTGTGTCCTCCCATGTTACAAAGACATGTCTGCATTTTTTCTTACTGGGCCTCTACTGAAAATTGTTTATTTGTTCCAAGTCAGACTGTCCTGATTAAAAAATGTTAAATAAAATTGACAGGCATTTGAATTTCAGACTTAAGGGTTTCTGAATGTTTAATTCCTTAAGTATTTGATGGTGCAGTGGTAGTAGTTGCCTCACAGCTATAGGTTTTCTGGTTTGATTCTTGGTTGGGGTGGCTTCTGTGTGGAGTCTGCATCTCCTCCATGTGTTTGTGTGGATTTGCTCGGGTGCCCTGCCATTTTACAAAGACGTGTCTGCAGTTTTAATCCCTGCTGAAAATTGGTTTTGTTCTGTCCGCAGTAAAATTGACAGGCATTTGAATTTCAGACTTCAGGTTTCTGAATGTTTAATTCCTTGCATAATTGATGGTGCGGTGGTAGTATTGTTGCCTCACAGCTATAGGTTTTCTGGTTTGATTCTTGGTTGGGGTGGCTTCTGTTTGGAGTCTGCATCTCCTGCCTGTGTTTGTGTGGATTTGCTCTGGTGCCCTGCCATTTTACAAAGATGTGTCTGCAGTTTTAATCCCTCGTCTCTGCTGAAAATTGTTTTATTCTGTCCGCAGTAAAATTGACAGGCATTTGAATTTCAGACTTCAGGTTTCTGAATGTTTAATTCCTTGCATAATTGATGGTGCAGTGATAGTATTGTTGCCTCACAGCTATAGGTTTTCTGGTTTGATTCTTGGTTGGGGTGGCTTCTGTCTGCATCTCCTCCCTGTATTTGTGTGAATTTGCTCTGGTGCCCTGCCATTTTACAAAGACGTGTCTGCAGTATTAATCCCTGCGTCTCTGCTGAAAATTGTTTTTGTTCTGTCCGTAGTAAAATTGACAGGCATTTGAATTTCAGACTTCAGGTTTCTGAATGTTTAATTCCTTGCATAATTGATGGTGCAGTGATAGTATTGTTGCCTCACAGCTATAGGTTTTCTGGTTTGATTCTTGGTTGGGGTGGCTTCTGTCTGCATCTTCTCCCTGTATTTGTGTGGATTTGCTCTGGTGCCCTGCCATTTTACAAAGATGTGTCTGCAGTATTAATCCCTGCGTCTCTGCTGAAAATTGTTTTTGTTCTGTCCGCAGTAAAATTGACAGGCATTTGAATTTCCAACTTCATGTTCTTCAGAATACATAGTAGCACAACCTTTTTTTTTTTTTAGCAATTTTTGAAGTTTATAAGATGAATATTTTAAATTTGTCCCTATTTTTGGGACTGTATTCCCCCATTATTGGCTTCGTCCAGGTTTTTGTGCTAAGGTTGACAGCTATGGCTAGAACTGAATTCACTGAATATGTTTGAGGGCTGTATTCCCTCATTACTGGGTTTGTCCAGGTGTTTTGTACTAAGAGGTTGACAGCTATGGTGAGAACTGAATTCACTAAATGATAGCCATTTAAGTTTCAGTCTTCCTCTTTTTACAAAGCAGCTGTTGTGGCGTAGTGGTATGTTACTCTGACTGTTTTTGCTCAGGGACCTTGGCAGTAAAATATATGGTGGCAACACAACATTTTATTCTAGCAACTTTCCAAGATTATACAAGCAATGTTTAATGTGTCCCTGTTTTGGGCTTTGACCCCAAATACATTTTGGCTTTTTCCAGTTTTCTTGAGCTGCAAAGTTGAGATGCAGTTGAGTATTGAGTAGATTTTACAAGGAACTGAGAGCTGCAGGGAATAGAAGTTTAGTGCTTTGCCAAGTTAATACTATAGCACAACAGGCTGTGTACTTGCTTTTGATGCAGAAGGTTGTGGGTTCTACTCCCACAAGGGGTAGATGCTGCCGTACTGAGAATGTTCTCCTTGGTGAAGATACTAACTATGAGTTCGTTATCAGTTTGCCATCCATTTCCTCTTGCAATATTATTACTAGCTTATCATTTTTTTAATGTAATATAGACAATTTATTCCTGAGGGGCAACAGACACTTTATTTTTCGATGAAACCATGAAATATAAAGGTGATTGCTAGCAGCAACCACTTCATTAGTTACAGATTTCTTTAATGTGGAATTATTTAGATGACTGACTTCAGAGATTGTGCATATTTACTGATAATGGACTGTAGAATTGTGCATATTTACTGATAAAGGTGGACTGTAGAATTGTGCATATTTACTGATAATGGTGGACTGTGGAATTGTGCATATTTACTGATAATGGTGGACTGTGGAATTGTGCATATTTACTAATAATGGTGGACTGTGGAATTGTGTATATTTACTAATAATGGTGGACTGTGGAAGTCTGAGTAGAGTTTTTATGATAAATGTTCTCAACTGGGCAGTTTTGCCATTATGGGTGCATATGGTTTGTTTCATTGCTTACTGGAAAAAATGTTCAAAACAAATTTAAAACATCCTGTAACAAGTGTACTGTATTGTACAAGGAATATAATTTTAGTACAATGAGGAAGGTGTATCAAAGAGCACATGTATGTTTCATATGCAAGGAGCCTATGATTCAAAACAGCCCAAAATTAATCTTTATCTGCCACTGGCAAAATGTATTTTCCTTGAATGTGGGTTTCAATGCTGTTTCAATGACTGTGAGTTTCAAGGGCAGAGAAGTTTTAATGCTAAGTTTTCATTGTGAGACTGCATTGCTTTGTTTAACAGATGACTTAGTGTTTGTGCTGTAAAATACAAAATAAAACTTTCAAATGAAGTCCAACTCATCATAGAAGTAAAGCAGTATGCACATTAGTGTTTATGGTAAATGGAGTGAAATAGCCAAGTATAATGGTTCATTGGAATGGCTGCAGAGGCTCCATTCAACCATTATTTTGTCAGGGGGGGGAAGGGCAGCAAACTCAGACAGGCCCAGCTGAACTATACCTCCCAACTGTCCAGGTTTTCAAAGAATGAATAGATTTTTGCTTCTTTTTTTTGGTTTGTTCATAAAATTTGTAGTTTTAATTCCTAAATGATTTGCCAGAAGTCACTCTAAGTTTCAGACTTCATAACCTTCAGAAAAATGCATGTTAAAGTAAGAGCTGTTCTATCAACTGTCTCAATTTATACAAGAGCAATTTTTAGTACTGTTTATATGTGCCCCCAATATATTTGGCCTTGTTCAGATTTACTGCATTAACAGGTTGAGAGGTACATGCAAATAAATTGCTTTATAGAATTAGGCATAGCCAACCTCTCAACTGTCCCCAATTTTTGGCTCAAATGTTGCTCTTCCCCCTTATAATCCCTCCGCAAAATAGCAATTTTGGAAGAAAACATGGAGGGTTTACAATTAAGAAATAACTGTAATAATCAAAGTTATAGATTACTTGAAATGCATGTAGATTCTTTTATATTTTGTCAGCTGCTCAAGGTAGCAGTAGATTATTTTATATTTTGTCAGCTGCTCAAGGTAGCAGTACTAATATTAAAGTGTCCCTTCTTTGACAGGTAGCAGCTGTATTGTGTGTCTATTTTATATTTTTGCATCACGTTTTGTCCATTTTCATAAAATTGTGTTTTTGGCAAATTAGTGACATCACTAAAGACTGAAGTTAGAAAATGACAGACATTTGAGTTTCAGATTTTATACCCTTCAGAAAATTCATACTAATGCAAGACCTATTCTATTATCTTTCTAAGTTTATTAGAGCAATATTTAAAAATTGTCCTTATTGTTGGGCCTTTGTCCCACTTCTATGTATGGCTTTGTCCAGATTTCTTGCTCTTGAGGTTGAGAGGTATGACAAATGTGTCAGGGCCATCACAGTCAGCCAGAGAGATTTCAAATTGTGACATGCTTGTTGCACCCCCCCCCATGTAGTGACTCTGGATGTGTCCAAGCAAGGCAAGGAGTAGTTGTATCTACCTTGGATGGGGAGGACACACTGCATAAGTACTACAGTGGCTTTTCATCTGTCCTTGATTTTGCAGAATGGTCTGGTTTCTGTCATATTTTTGTACTGTTGATTTATGCTTATTACTCAAAGTGCCTGTTGCTCTGTGTTTTAAGTAGCAATGCTTTAATGACCATAAGGTAAGCTTGTCTGAGATCGTAAGATGCAAGTAAGCTTTAATAAGCATACTGTTAAAGAATTGCCAACATTGAGAGCCTTTCTGTTGTTGCCATGCAGAGAATACTTGACTAGATAATGTATAAGCCTTGGGTATTAAAGGACAGGATTCCATTATTTTAAAAAGCTCATTACACTTGTTGGAGACTTCCAGTCATCTCTACAGACTTTACCCGTAAACTAAACAGAATGCCAATCATGTGTGGTCCATAACCTGTACAGTAATCCTTTAAGCAATGTATCTTGAGCTTGTTTCTTGTTTGCTTTTCATTTTTACTTTTATCATGTTTTCCCCATGAAACAAGTTGTCAGGCAGCAGGTCTTTTTTGGATAAGAAACATTTTTACAAGTGGGGGCATCACATATATTTCTACTTTCAGCATGTTACTTGGTACTTTAATAAAGCTGAATATATTATAATTAGGACTGCAGTGCAAGGAGAAGTGGTTTGAGTTGAGTGCTTCTGGTTTTCTTATACTTGATTTTGACTGGCATTCCAGTAATGTATTTAAAAAGTAATTTATTTTTTCATGCCTCACAACCTTTTGTTTCCATCTAGATATTACGTAAGCTGTCATGCAGCCAATGCATTGAAATATTTTTATTCTTCTACACTTATTTTTGTCTTGATTGGACTTTCATAATGATGGTTTGCCACCCAGGGCAGCGTATTTAATTAAAGTTAGTTTTTTGTGGTTTTGTGCATAGCTCCTCCCCTTTCTGGTTGACCACACCCCCTCCCCTTGACCCCACCCATTCAGCTGTCTCCTGCAGCCCCCCTGTGATTTGAAGTCACCAGCCGCCACTGCTGCAAATACTTGATTTTTCTATCTCTTTCCCAATGATATATGCTATCTCTATCTATTTTCCCAAAAATATATACAGATGAAAAGCAAGGAAGAAGATATAGGTAGCTGAGTGGAGAAATAATTACATAAAATCAGGGAAGACTTAGGAAATATGATGCAAAGTAATTGCAGAAAGACTAATATACTAAACTACAATAAACAGGTTGCTCGGCACAAATCATTTTTGAGTTATGTCAACCTCTGTCTTGTCAACACACTTTGGTCGACATATGCGCAAGATCTATAGTATGTCCTTTCCCCTGGAAGTTTTGTGATCTTTGAATTAGTATATATAATTAGCAGGTGCAATGACCCACATGGGGGGGGGGCAAGGAGGCTTTCCCCCCTGCAAGGAACATTTGACTTCCTTTTGCTTCTTCTGAACATTAGGCCAGTGCATGCACAGCAGCGTGGTAATGTATTTTTGTCAAGTTAAGTGTCCGATATTAAGCATGTCAATGTTTCTGTGGATGTGCTAGGAGTAACAGATCCATAAATACATATAGATAGGTAGATGGATAGCTAGATAGACAGATAGGTATAGATGCAGATATATCTATATATCTATATATATGGGTTCCTGAAAGAAGACTGAATATTCGGAACAGAGAGCATTGAAGGACCAAACCCAAATCATCGAAAACCAGAAACTCAAACATGATGGGCTGTCACAGTACACAATTGCTATACAGGGAATAATATGGTTTTGCCCCTTTCCCCACTGTAGTCTGATCTCGGAGTTTACATGTATAATCAACAGGGGGTGTGGGGTGTCATCCAAATTTTTGGTGATATGCAGTATAGTATTACATACAGAAAAGTTTACCATCTTGTAAAACCTCATTATAAAATAGTGTGCCATTACTAGCTTTCACATTTTTTAGAAGATTTGTTATGTATAGAAAAACAGTATTTCTTTAAAAGACTTTCTGCTGTAGTATGTATTCATTCTACAGTACAAATGCCTTTACTAGTTTATGTACTCCTGCAGTAGAAAGTCTAACAACCTACTTCCAACCTTACACGGAATAATCCTACATTTTTTGTCTTGAACAACTTTACATTTTTCTTTGTGTAAGTTAATGCATAATCGATGTCTTATATTACCTTAAATCAGTATTTTTTAATCTTGTTGAAAACCCTCAGCTGAGCCTGAAAAATGGTCCATCTGGTTCAGTGCTCTAACCCACTCAACAAACAAACAAATAAAAAAATAAACAAATAATGAGCATAATTCCCTAAATTCCATTCAGTCCCTGCAATATATATATATATATATATATATATATATATATATATATATATATATATATATATATATATATATAGTGGATATAAAAAGTTTACACACCCCTGTTAAAATGCCAGTTTTTTGTGATGTAAAAATGAGACCACAATGAATCATTTAAAAACTTTTCCCACCTTTAATGTGACCTATAACCTGTACAATTCAATTGAAAAACAAACAAGTCTGTCAGGGGAAAAAATATAAAAAATAAAAAAATGTACAATAAGCTTGTTGCATAAGTGTGCACACCCTTAAACTAATACTTTGTAGAAGCACCCTTTGATTTAATTACAGCATTCAGACTTCTTGAGTACACACCTGCCATCAATTAAAGAGACTCTGATTAACCCTACATAAAGTTCTGCTGTCCTAGTAGGATTTTCCTGACATATACTCAGTTGCCTGCTACAGCAAAAGCCATGGTTTGCAGAGAGCTTACAAAGCATCAAAGGAAGATTTGTTTGTCAGGAGAAGGGTAAAAAAAATTTCCACAGCATTGCATATACCATGAAACACAGTGAAGACAGTCATCAAAAAGTGGAGAAAATATGGGACAACAGTGACATTGCAAAGAACTGTAAGCCGCGGTGGTGCAGCAGTAGCATTGTCGCCTCACAGAAGGAGGTTCTCCCGTTCAATTCTCGGCTGGAGCACCTTCTGTGTGGAGTCTGCATGTCCTCCCTGTGGTCGAGTGGCATTCAAAACACATGCATGAATGGGCATGCCTTCGTTGAAGGTTGGGCATTGGGCTGGCACCTCAGCACCGTAAAAATCTACTGCCAATCATTAGCGGACCGGAGTTCCGCTGTAGCAACCCTTAAAAACCGAAAGAAGAAGTGACATTGCAAAGAACTGGATGTCCCTCCAAAATTGATGAAAAGACAAAAAACTGGTCAGGAAGGCTGCCAAGAAACCTACAGCAACACTGAAAGAGCTGCAGGAATTTCTGGCAAGTACTGGTTGTGTACTACATGTGACAACAATCTCCTGTATTCTCCATATGTCTAGGCTATGGGGTAGGGTTGCAAGACGGAAGCTTTTTCTTACACAGAAAAACATCCAGGTACAAAACAATACATCAAGTCTCTCAAAAGCATGTGGGAAAATGTGTTATGGTCTGATGAGACCAAGGTTGAACTTTTTGGCCACAATTCCAAAAGGTACATTTGGTACAAAAACAACACTTTGCATCACTAAAAGAACACCATCTCCATGGTAAAGCATGGTGGTGGGAGTATCACGCTTTGGGGTTGCTTTTCTGAAACTGGGGCTTTAGTCAGAGTGGAGGGAATTATGAACAGTTCCAAATACCAGTCACTTTTGGCCCAAAATCTTCAGGCATCTGCTAGAAAGCTGAAGATGAAGAAGAATTTCACCTTTCAGCACAACATTGACCCGAAACATGCATCCAAATCAACAAAAGAATGGCTTCACCGGAAGAAAATTAAAGTTTTGGAATGGCCCAGCCACAGCCCAGACCTAAATCCAATAGAAAATCTGTGGGGTGACCTGAAGAGGGCTGTGCACAAGAGATGCCCTTGCAATCTGACAAATTTACAGTGCTTTTGCAAGGAAGAGTGGGCAAATATTGCCAAGTCTATGTTCATAGGTTCATAGGTTCATACTAGGCTATCTGCCCTAGGGCATTTATAACCCTAGCTAGAGTGGGTTTGGCTTTCGCCACCCATTTTAAATGAATTTTGCTATGCCCTTTTTCGAGGTTAGTATACTGTGCCTCTGTCTAACAGTGCCACAGAAGTGATACCCGGGGTAAACCTACGATCTCCCATCCACTCATCAAGATTCCTCTTGAAGAGAGTCAATGAGGGACTCTGCCTAACCTGGACTGGGATTTTATTCCAGAGTGAAGGGAGCCTCTGGGTTATGAATCTGTCCCTCCAGCATGTCCTATTTATTTCAGTGCTGAGGTTCAAGTCTCTCGAGCGCGTAGGTCGATGGGATTTGGATTTTCTGAGGTGCAGCATGTCCATTAATTCTGAGGTGGACATAGCTTTATACGTCAGGCACAGATTGCCTCTGAGCAGGCTGTATGCCACTGAGTAGAGCTGGAGTTTCTTTAACCAGGCAGCATATGGCATCTGTTTGAGCCCTTTGATCCTCTTGGTGAGGTACTTTTGGGGTCTTTCCAGTTGCTGCAGGTGTCTGGTAAGGTACATCCCAAAAGGGGCATTGTACTCAATTATGGGACTGATGAGGGATGAGTAAAGAGGCACGATGACCTCCCCTGATCTAGATGTGAATCCCTTCATGATTAGGTGGGCTATATAAAATGTTTTTCTAACCACTTTGGCCACATGGTTTTCAAATGAGAGATTGCTATCAACTTGGGTCCCCAGGTCCCTAATTACTTCTTCCGTGCCAATGGATTACCACCTATGTGGTAATTTGTGGGCACTTTGTTTTTGCCAAAGGGGATGACTATACACTTTTTGGCGTTTAGCTTGAGGCCATGGCTCTGGCACCAGTTGTCTGTTTCTATGAGGCCCTTTTGTAGGATGCTTGTGTCGGCTGGAGAGTCGATTATGGCGCCTAGTTTGCAGTCATCTGCGAACTTGGTCAGACACAGTCCTTCCGTGTTGGCCTGTACCTCCGAGAAATATATACCGAACAAGAGAGGTCCCAGGACTGAGCCGTGTGGGATACCACTTTTTACTGGTTTGGAGTCTGACATGGCTCCAGCAATTCTAACCATGTGGGTTCTCTCCTTGAGCCAGTTTGCAACCCATCTAGTGACATAGGGGTTTATATTTAAGCTGGTGAGCTTATCTATAATGCCCAAGTGGGGTATTGTATCAAAGGCTTTTGCAAGGTCCAGGTAGGCTGTGTGGACCACCTTCCCCTCGTCAATGGCCTTGGTAACTGTTTCAAAGAAATCGACCAGGTTTAAGAGGCAGGATCTGCCCTTAACAAAGCTGAATTGGGTAGGATCCAGTGTCTGTAGGTCCCCAATATCTTTATTTATCAGGACCATGATGATCCTTTCCATAGCTTTGCAGACCAAGCTAGTCAGGCTTATGGGGCGATAGTTTCCAGGATCCGTTGACGCACCACCTTTGTGGAGAGGGACCACTGTTGCTGTACGCCACTCTTTGGGTACATATCCTGTAGTAAGGCTGAGATTGAACTGTAGTTTTATGTTTGGGTTTAGCTCTTCTTGGAGTTCATGTAGGGCAGCCGGGACACCGTCTGGTCCCATTGATGCTGTGTTTTTGCTTTGGAGAGGGCGGCTCTTACCTGAGCATCTGAGATGTCAGGGGGGCAGCACTCTGCTGGGATAGATATTTGCCCTTTTGGTGGGGGGGGGGGGGAGTTTGTGCTGAACCTGTCAGCTAGGATGTTGGCAATGTCTATGGGTTTGGTGTATTTTTTGTCATTTTGGACTAATTCTGAGCATATCTGGGAATTCCCACCCAGGTTCCTAACGTAACTAAAGAAAGCCTTGTGATTATCCTTAGTGTCCTGTGCAATTTTTGTCTCGAAGCTGGCCTTAGATGATTTTATGAGTGCCCATAGTTTTTTGCTAATACTGATCAGAGATGCCTTACCTTTTTGGGATTTTGCTCTATCATGTAGTAGCTTCCTCCTTCTATTGTATAGTTTGTTTATGTCTGGGGTCCACCAGACAGGACACCTGCCTTTGGAGGATTGGGTCTTGGTTTTATTTGGGATTGCATGATCCATGCATTCCTGAAGGTGTTCATAGAATGCGTTTATAAAGGATTCTGCGGTCTGGGCCATATTTTCCACAGGCCCAGGGGCTTTGAAGGATTCCACCTCGGTTTTGAGGAGTGTGAAATTTGCTTTAGAGAAGTTTTTCACTGTGGTTTTCTGGGCAGGGGGTGGGGTCGGGATGTGAATATCCAGTGAGATTAGATTATGGTCTGATCTTACCAGTGAGGGATACACTTCTGGTTTGGAGCATAGAGCCCCCATGTTGGTGATGATCAGGTCCAGTATGTTTTCTCCTCTTGTGGGAGTGGTAACAAGTTGTTCCATAGCATTTGAGTTTATAAATTCTAGGAACCTTTGGGCTAGGGTGTTGGAGCTAGAGTAATGCTCCCAGTCTATGTTTGGGTAGTTGAAGTTGCCCAATATAATGGTGTTTGGAGAGACCTTCATATTTTCCAGTGTTCTCAGGAAGGCCGAGTGGGGTTCCTAGGTTTGGGAGGGTGGTCTGTAGCAGGCTATAAACTGGAAGGCAGTTTTACCCACTGTTAGTTGCACATGGATAGTCTCTGATGCTTCTTGCTGTGCCACCAAGGAGGTGTGGGTATCTTTGACGAATATTGATACTCCCCCTCCTTTTGTGGTTCGGTCCAAGTTTTGGGGCCGAAAAGCATGGTATTAGGTATAACCTGGTAGTGCTGTGGTGCTCTCATGAGCCTTGAACCAGGTTTCTGTTACTGCACAGATATCAATGTTCTCCATGCTAAGGAGAGTTTTGAGTGCGTGCATCTTGAGGTTTAGACTTCTGGCGTCGAGTAGCATTACTCTTAGTTTCGGTGGGTTTGTCTTTTGAGCCTTGCCTAAAAAAGGCACTATGGGGGTGGCAAGAGCCTTTGCCAATATCCGAAAGCCCAGGGGTGACAGGTGCAAGCCGTCCCTAGCGAAGCATCGTGGCTTGTCGAGCATGTCATCCCAGGCTGACAGGCATTGTATCCCCTTTGAATGACACCAATACTTAAGCCAATTGTTGAAATTGATCATCTTGTCTTCATATTGTGGCATCATTCTTGATGAGGGTAAGATGCTACTCAAGGTCAAGGTCATACCAGCCTGGGCTACATGCTCAGAGAGCTCCTCTATGTCTCTTTTCATGTAGTCCAGGGAGGTACGTCTCAGGTCATTCACACCAGCATGGACAATGACTGAGTCATATTTGTACTTGCCTTGGAGTGACCTGAGTGCTTGTGTTATGTGGCGGATCCTAGCACCTGACAGGCAGCTCACCGTGACCATCTCCTTGTTCAGCCTGGTGAGCGGGACGTCAGTGTGCCTGACGATAGAGTCACCTATTACAAGTGTATCAGGTGTGTTGTTTAGCCTTAAGGGCTGTGACTGTTCGGCACACTGGCTTTGTGAGCTATGTGTTGCACGTGTTTTGTTTTGAGGTAGCGGTTGCTTGGGTGTCTGCTTTGGAGGTCACTGCTACTTAGGCAGATTTTTATTTAAAGCCTCCGAGTATGTTTTTGTGTGTTTATGTGTTTGGTTTGCTGTTGTGGTAGGTCTATGTGAGACTGGAATTGTAGTGAGTGTGGTTTCCTTCTCCTCCTGACTGGTTACGCCAGTACTGAGTTGAGAGAGCTTAGCCTCCAGTTTGGTTATATGGTTGCATCTCTTACATGTGTTGGAATTTGTTGGGAGGAGGAGAGGGTTGTCTGTGTACAGCAGGCAGTTGTAACATTGCCTCAAGATTCCCAGATTCACTAGCTGGACCGGGGAGGAGATTGACAACTGAACTTTGGACATGCTAGAATAGTATTGGGAATTCCTTTATAATTGAAAAAAAGGGCCAATGGGGAACAAGGTACTCAAGAGGAGTTTGTGAGGGTGTAGTGCTTTTAATTTTTTAGTGCTGACTTATATAATTGCTTTAGTGAGCAAGTGCCAGGCTTTAGAGTAGGAATAGGGTGTTTATTATGAGAACTAGATCAGTTCTAAGGGAAAAAGTGAAGAGCAGACTTTGTGGAGCCGAGAATGGTTTAAGCCAAATTAAGCAGAGCTGCCCGATGCTGTGCTATGTGCAAAATCGCACAAACCCGTGCCAAAGCGGGTTTTATACAGGGGGACTTGAAAGAGTTAGAAATTGGCCCAAAATGGCCAATAGACTACCAAATTCTTGTGCTGGGAACACTCCTCCATGGATAGATAGGCTGCTCTAAGCTCCCCACTGCCACTGGTGAACAAAGAAGCCTCCCTTTATCCAAGAAAGGAAATGGGCAACACAAGAACTTTCCAAAAGTCCAGAATACAGCAAAGCCTGTATTTGGACTACTCTAGGTCAGGAAAGACAGGAAACAAGGATAATTTTTTGTTTTTTTTTTTTGCAACAAACAGCAGCAAAATGCAATAAATATGTAACACAGGCTAGCAAACTTCAGTGTGTAGCCTCAACAGGCAAATGCAGCAAACGGGACAAACTTTAAAACTGCATGTGCAAAAACAACTTCAAACAGCTTAAAACAGTTCAAGAAGCAGAAATACTTGCAGTTTAGCTAGATCGGACAGTCGCCCAGGTAGTAGCAGGAAAAAAAAAACACTTTTATCAGGTTAGCAGTCACTCTTTTAGCTTCTCTGCTGCTAGCACCACTCTGCAGGACCAAAAGGAGCTTGGCTGAGTAGTAACAAGTGCAAAAACTGCGCCAAAGCGGGTTTTATACAGGGGGACTTGAAAGAGCTAGAAATTGGCCCAAAACGGACAATAGACTACCAGATTCTTGTGCTGGGAACACTCCTCCATGGATAGATAGGCTGCTCTAAGCTCCCCACTGCCACTGGTGAACAAAGAAGCCTCCCTTTATCCAAGAAAGGAAATGGGCAACACAAGAACTTTCCAAAAGTCCAGAATACAGCAAAGCCTGTATTTGGACTACTCTAGTTCAGGAAAGACGGGAAACAAGGATAATTTTTTTTTTTTTTTTTTGCAACAAACAGCAGGAAAATGCAATAAATATGTAACACAGGCTAGCACACTTGAGTGTGTAGCCTCAACAGGTAAATGCAACAAACAGGACAAACTTTAAAAGTGCAGGTGCAAAAACAACTTTAAACAGTTTAAAACAGTTCAAGAAGCAGAAATACTTGCAGTTTAGCTAGATCGGACAGTCGCCCAGGTAGTAGCAGGAAAAAAAACACTTTTATCAGGTTAGCAGTTGTTCTTTTAGCCTCTCTGCTGCTAGCTCCACTCTGCAGGACCACGAGGAACTTGGCTGAGTAGTAACAAGCGCAAAAACCACGCCAAAACGGGTTTTATACAGGGGGATTTGAAAGAGCTAGAAATTGGCCCAAAACAGCCAATAGACTACCAGATTCTTGTGCTGGGAACACTCCTCCAGGGATAGATAGGCTGCTCTAAGCTCCCCACTGCCACTGGTGAACAAAGAAGCCTCCCTTTATCCAAGAAAGGAAATGGGCAACACAGGAACTTTCCAAAAGTCCAGAATACAGCAAAGCCTGTATTTGGACTACTCTAGGTCAGGAAAGATGGGAAACAAGGATAATCTTTTTGTTTTTTTTCTTTTTTTGCAACAAACAGCAGGAAAATGCAATAAATATGTAACACAAGCTAGCGCACTTGAGTGTGTAGCCTCAACAGGTAAATGCAACAAACAGGACAAACTTTAAATTACAAGCGCAAAAGCGCACTAAAGCTGGCTTTAAAGCAGGGGGTTAGAAAGAGATAGGAAATAGCCCAAAATGGCCAATAAGCTACAAGTCACTGGGCTGGAACCACTCCTCAAGGGACAGATAGGCTGCTCAGAGCTCCTGACTCTCACTGGTGAACAAAGAAGCTTCCTCCTATCCAAATAAGGATATGGGCAACACAGGAACTATAACACAGCCCAGAGATCAGCAATACCTGAAGACTGGACTATTCTACTTCAGTAAAGGTGGGAAACAAGGATTTTTTTTTTTTTTTTTTTTTTTTACAAAGTAGCAGAAATTAGGTACAGAAACATAGTAAATGCTTTAATTCAGCTAGCACACTTGAGTGTGTAGCCTACCAGTTAAACTAAGCAAAAACAAACTTTAAAAGTGCAAAAAACCCAGAAATACAGGAAGGAATGCAATAAAACAACTTTGCAGAGCTTATTTAGTTAAAGAAACAGAGAAGTCTATATATACAGAAAAGCAGCTAAAACACACAAACACTTCAGATGCAGTGCAACCTAGAGCACTTGAGTTGTAGCAATATTAAGGCAATTACAGTTATAATAAATGCTCTGAAATATACTCTAGATTTCCAAAATGTTTGAGAAGCACAGTCAGAACACAAGGAAATTCAGACAAAAAAAAATGTTTTTTTTTTTTTTTGAAAGGGAAAAAGGAGAAACAGAAGGCCTTATCCAATGTTCTCCCTGTATTAGGTAGAATGAGCTAATGACACTAGACTGGGAGGAGTGTCACAGATCAGATTTACAGTAGGGGCGGGCAACTGCAAAGCCACCAAGTATAACAGCAAGACACCAACTGGGAGGGGGGGTGGGGACAAAAACAATAGCCTTGCAGAGAGACTCCTACCCAAGAAGCCTGAATGCTGTAATTAAATCAAAAGGTGCTTCAACAAAGTATTAGTCTAAGGGTATGCACACTTATGAAACCAGCTTATTGTACATTTTTTATTTTTTATATTTTTTCCCCTAACAGATTTATTTGTTTTCCAATTGAATTGTACAGGTTATAGGTCACATTAAAGGTGGGGAAAAGTTTTGAAATGATTTATTTGAGTCTGATTTTTTTATATCAGAAAAACCTGGCATTTTAGCAGGGGTGTGCTGGGAATGTCGAACGTCATATGGTCGAGACCATATGATCGACATTTCAAGTGTTCGAAGATTGACTTTTAATGGTGCCGTACGGTACAGAATGGGAGAATTACCCTTTTCTGCACTGAAGTGCAGTCTCGGAGTTGGTATATTTAAGTGGGGGGTGTGTGGAGGGTGCAGCACTGTTAAGGTGTGTTTTTCTTTTTTCTTTTTTTTTTTATTATATATTCCAACTTCCGAATGTCGAACATATGATCTTAAAGGAGGTAACTCTAATGAACTTTCTAACTACCGACCCATAGCCCTACTATCTCCTCTTTCTAAAATTATGGAACGTTGTATTCACCATCAACTCCTAAATCATCTCTTGCAAAATAGCCTATTAGCAGACTCGCAACATGGTTTTAGACCGCACCATAGTACTTCCACCGCCCTTCTCTCCTTTACCGACATAATAAACAAAAATCGCAATAACAACCTTTTCTCCTCTGCCTTATTCCTAGACCTCTCAAAAGCCTTTGATATGGTTAACCATCAACTACTCCTAGATACTTTGACATCACTATCACTTGACTCTTCAGCAGTACAATGGTTTAACTCATATTTGAATGATAGAAAACAAGCTGTCCTCTGGGACAGCCATATATCCTCCCAGCTCCCAGTCACTATTGGTGTTCCTCAAGGATCCATCTTAGGTCCCCTCCTCTTCTCTACATTTATAAATAACCTGGCTACTTCACTTCCAACATCCACTTGTATTCAGTATGCAGATGATTCAACTCTCATCTGTTCTGCTTCATCTTCTGGAGAACTCCACTCTTCCACCCAGAAAATCTTTACTGCAGCAGAAAAATGGTTCCAACATATCTGTCTCCTCCTTAATCCCAAAAAAAACAAATTACTACTCTTCACACCGACCCTTAAATCTGCCCCAATTTCATTTTCCATTATGTCTGGCAATGGCACTATCATCAATCCTGATTGTTCCACCAAACTCCTAGGCGTTACTATAGACAATCAACTGAGCTTTGACTGTCACATTGATCTAACCATCAAGGCTGTTAATAAAAAGATAGGTACCCTTTATAGACTCAAGCCCTTTCTTACTGCAGCTACCCGAGTGTCTCTAGCCCAAACTCATCTCCTATCTACACTACTATATGCCTCCCCCTCATTTATTAACATTTCAAAAGCTAACCACCAGAAACTAGCCACAGCCTACCATAGTATTGCAGGGTTTGCCACCGGTTCCCCATATCGAACTCACCATTGTCATAATCTCAAAAACCTTAACTGGCTAGAACTACAGAATCAAATTCTCCTACAGCAATTAGTCATCACTTATAAAATTCTCCATTACCCCTCTAATACACCCATACTTAATAACCTTATCACCCCATACAAAAATCTTACTTCCCTTCGCTCAGCCACCAAATTCTAGTAGCTACACTCAAATCCTACAATAAAGCAGGTGACTCCTTATTTGCCAATACTGTTGGATCTCACTGGAATAAACTTCCCAATGAACTAACCACTTTAAGCTCATCCCACCTTTTTAAAAAACAAATAAGGAAACATTTGCAATCTCACTGGCTATGCCCCTGCTCAAATCCTGACTAAGCTTAAGAAACATTCACTCTCTCCCACACCCTACTTTGCTCTTCCACCTACCCTATTTAACTACTTCTATCCCTCCAAGAAGTAGACCTAGCAACCCACCAGCCTGTTTATCACTCCTATCTTCCTCTTTTTATGTTACTCTCCTCTATCTCTGTAACCTGTCTTCTCTCCTTGTATCTTACCTAGTTCTTGACTTCCTGCATGCAAATCTCTATCCTAAAAGTAGTACTCATCTCATTATGTCTGCTACTTACTGGCTAATACCTCTAATTTTTTACAAACTCCCCACCTGCACCTTTTTTCTCCCTTCTTCTTTTTTTAGCAGTCTTTCTATAGTAAATAATTTAAGTTATAATGCTTCCATACTACTGTTTATTTCTTGTTTAAATTGCCTTTGTATTACTATTTACTTGTTATTTGTTAGTCACTTAGTTTATTAGTGGAGCTTTTCTCCTCGGGCCTCTGCTGAAAATGGACATGCATCCAGCCAGACTAGCCCGGTCAACAAATGTAAAATAAATAAATAAAAATAAATAAATTGACCATATAATATTCAACTATATATATATATATATATATATATATATATATATTTGTTGACCAGGTTTGTCTGACTGGGCTACAAATCCCCATTTTCAGCAGAGGCCCGACGAGAAAAGCTCCAACAGAAAATAGAAATTTTACATATTGAATACATACAGAAATACATTCATCAGTACCACACATTATTGCATTACAGTGTCATACATTAAACTGTGGCAAGTGAAATACATAGAAATACATTCATCAGAGGGATATATTCATAATTACATATTATATACATAATAATGAAATAGTTACATAGCTGAAATATTTTACTAGTTATATTTGTACAGTGATGTAACAAGAGGAGAATATAAAGTAGTAAGCTTGTTTATTGAAGGGAAGGAAGAGAGAAGAGAAGTAGAAGGTTATAGGGGAGTGTTTACGGGGGATAATTACATTGGCAAGTCCATTTTTTATGAAGGTATTTTTTGTAGCGGTTTTTAATTGATTGGGATGTTCAAGGGATCTTATATCTAGTGGTAGGCTATTCCAGGCCTTGGAAGCGTTAAAGCTGTAGACTAGGTGACCCATTTTGGTCCTTGGTTTGTAGATTTTTAGTAAGCCTTGTTCAGAACTGCAGAGTAATCTAGTGGGTAGGTAATGAGAGATTAGAGATGAGATAGTTGGACAGAAAGAGGGTTTGTAGAGAATGGAATGAATAATCTGAAACTGATTGTACCAAAGCAGGTTAGGTAATTCTAGCCAATTTAGTTCTTTAATGTGAGAGACAGTGATGGGACTTGTAAGAATTTTGGGCATAAGAATTTTGGGCAGCAAATCTGGCAATCCTGTTATAAGTTGTTTCTAACTTGTTTAGTAGTCCAGTGTTGAGGCTGGTGAGAATTTGGGAGCTATAAAGTAAAGTGGGTAAGAGGTAGGCATTTGAAAGGGTTAGTTTTCCTGTTTTGATAAGATATTTTTTGTTTCAATAGAGGAGACCTAGCTTGAGATGTGTGTTTCGGATACAATTATTGACGTGTAAATCAAAGGTTAGTCTATCATCAATAATAACACCTAAGAGTTTTGCACTGGTGTCCACCTGTATTTGAGTATTATTTTGTAACAGTATGGAAAGGAAGACTTTATGTGATTAAGATTTTTAGGGAGAAAGAGTAGTAATTTGTTTTTTTTTTTTTTTGCATTAAGAATAAGTTTTCAGACAGCCAGTTTTCTACAGAGTTAAAAGAGGACTATGTGTCTGATTTTAGTTGAGTTGGTGATTTGGCAATAGTGATAAGTATAGAATCATCTGCACATTGTATCAGTGAGGATCCAGGACAGGAAGAGTAGAGAAGGTTGGTAAAGATGTTAAAAAGAAGTGGCACAAGGATGGAGCCTTGTGGAACACCCGTTTTAACAGGAAGAAGAGGGGAGAAAGCTGAGAGCCATTTGACAGACTGGAGTCTATCAGAGAGATAGCTGTTAAACCAAGATTTGGTGGATGGAGAGAAGTGTAAGTTTTCTAGTTTAAGGAGAAGTTTATGAGAGACTGTATCAAAGGCTTTAGAGATGTGAATGAAGAGACAGGAAATACATTTGTTACTGTCTCTAGCTAGTGATACAGAGTTTAGGAAAGACAGGAGAGCTATAGTAGTGCTGTGCATGGGACGAAAGCCATGTTCAGTAGGTGCGAGTAGATTTTCTTGCAGAAAGTAGTGTAAGACTTGATTGTGTATACATTTTTCCAGAATTTTGGAGAGTGGTGAGAGTATGGCTATGGTTCTAAAATTAGTTATATCTGTGGAGTTTCCTCTTTTGTGTATTGCAAGGGTGTAAATTGCTTCCAGATGGAAAGGACTGTGGTTTCCTTAATAGAGCGGTTTATTACAATAGAAACTGGGAAAGCAAGAACATCAGCAGCAGCCTGAAGGAATGTGGAGGGAATGTCGTCTATGGATGTGGAGCAAGGTTTTAATTTAGATAGTAGAGTTTTAATATACTTAGTGGAGACAGGTTTGAGGGAGAAGGTAGTGGTAAGGTTACTACTGATGGAAGAGTTTGAGCTATTAGGTCTATTATTGTTGGTGGGATGGTTTGTGTCTTGGTTTAGTAATTTGGATATTGAATCTATAAAGTAGTTGTTAAATATGGAGGCAGTTTCCTCATGTGTTTTGTCAGGATGAGGGTTAGGGGAGGCTTGCATACCTGGGTGTAGTATTTGATTTACAGAGTGCCAGAACTTTTTAGGGTTGGATTTAAAGGTAGAAGATGGATTATTATAGAAGTTTTTTCTTATCTTTATTTATGTGACTTTTGGCAAGATTTCTAAGTTCTTTATATTTCTGGAGGTCTGGTTGATGTTTAGTTTTAGTCCAAACTTTCCATGCTCTGTCTTTTTTTTTTTTAGTAGTGCACATGTGTTTACGGTCAGCCATGGGGCTATGTTAGACTTTATGTGGACTCTTCTTAGGGGTGCCACAGAATTTAAGATACTAAGGAAAGTGGAGTTAAAAAAGTGGACAGCTTCATCTTTTTTAAAGGGATTCCAGTTCACTTTTGATAGTAAAGATTTGAGAGTTTCAGGATTAAAGTTTGTTAGTTGTCAGTGTTTGATAAACCTTTGAGGTTTAGCTTGATGGGATATGTATTTTAGTATTTTTACCGGACAGTGATCACTTATGGTATTTGGTAGTGTTTCAGGGTTATGGTATTTTGAAGGGTGAGAGGCAAGAATCCAGTCAAGGAGAGATGAGGCTGTATGGGAGTTATTGAAATAAGTGGGATCAGAGATGAGTTGAGTAAAGTCGTAGAGATTAAGGTGTTGTGAGGAGTTTTGAGAGGAGAGAGATAGACCATTAATGTTATAATCCCCAAGAATAAATAGTTTCATTTGGGATGTGTTGGGAGATATCAGCAAGCATATTTTCCAGTAGGGGGATATTATCACTTGGTGGAATGTAAATTGCTACAATGTTGATAGTGGAATGGCTATTAATATTTAGGTTTACAGATAAAATTTTGGCTGGGGAGAAGGCTTGGGATGTAAAAGTAGAGTTAGAAATGGTAAGGTGGTTAGAGAGTAGGATAGCAACACCTCCACCTTTCCTTTTTGGTCGATCTAGATGGTGTATGCTATAGCCAGAGGGCAAGAGCTCTATGTCTTGGTGTTGGGATTTCAACCAGGTTTCAGTCAGAACGAAAGAAAAACGCACCCAAAGGACTACAGGATATTTCTTCTAATAATAAAATAATAAAATGCCATTTTATTATTAAAAGAAATAGGGCGGCCACGGTGGTGCAGTGGTTAGCATTGCCGCCTCACAGCAAGAGGTTCTCCGGTTCGATCCTCGGCTGGGGTGCCTTCTGTGCGGAGTCTGCATGTCCTCCCTGTGGTCGCGTGGGTTTCCTCCGGGTGCTCCGGTTTCCTCCCACATCCCAAAGACATGCTGCAGGTGGATTGGATACTCTAAATTGGCCCTAGGTGTGCGTGTGAGTGTGCCTTCTGTGGAAGGTTGGGCGCCGGGCTGGCAACTCGACACTGTAAAACTCCACTGCCATTCAATGTGCGGACAAGGTGATCCACTGTGGCGACCGCTAACCGGGAAAAAGCCGAAAGAAGAAGAAGAAGAAGATTATTAAAAGAAATATCCTGCAGTCCTTTGGGTGCGTTTTTCTTTCATTTTGGTTGTCTATGCACCTACACACCATCTTGCTGTGTTCAGGTTTCAGTCAGAACAAGGATATCAGGAGTATGGTTGGAGATCCAAGCATATAGTTCACTTACTCCTAGTGTTTATTGAATAGAAGGAAAGATGTTTGTTTGGGAGATAATTGATTTTGGGTTTAGGAGGGCTAGCAGTGGAGTGTGTTGGACCAGGTTTGGGATGGATGTCTCCAGCTAAGAGAATGTTTTTGTGGAGGTAGATGAGTTTGAGCATATTAGCAGTGGGGATGTAGTATTTGGTTTTGTGTTTGGTAGGGGTGAGTTGTATGTTAGGTAAGTGTATTTTTGGTAAGGGGGTAGTTAATGAGAAGATAGATGGAAAATGGTGAAGATCTGGTGATTATTTATATGGCTACAGCAATTTGGGTTTGTAGGGGAGATATGTTTGGGGTGTAAGCAGATGTTAAGTGATGTGAGTATAAGAAGGAGCAGTAGGGCAGGCAGTGATAGGATGGATGTAGTTAGAAATGCATAGATTTTTCTCTTGGAGGAGTACATATTGTAGGGTGTTTTAGTTAAAATGCACAGGAGTACAGTTTTTTGGTCTATTAGATAGTGGATAATAGTGTATACCAGATAGTACCAGTAGGTAGAATATTTTGTTGTAGCAGCAAGTTGGTTGAGGTATAATCTATTATGGAGTGAAAGACAGGAGGGGAAGGTGTATGTTGTGGGAGGTGCAAAGTAGTTAGCTATAAAGGAAATGATATGTGGGGTGGGTGGGAATGGGGATGGGAGATGAGCAAAGTGAGCCCGAGTGAAGCGGGTTGAGCCAAGCCCAGAGTCAAGCACAATCACTAAAACCTCTAACAGAATAAGGCTATGCACTGTTTATAGTAAGAATAAGAGGTTTTGTTGTGTAGTACTATCAGGTAAGAAATAACTTAAAACAGACTGGGTAAGAAATATCTTAACACAGGCTAATGAGTCCAGCATGTAATAGACATAAGTTTGATGAAACTAATAGGCGGTCTATTAAGAAATGGTGGAGGGTGGGGTCCTTGCTGCCAAGCTACTTTACAACATACCAACTTGTTAGAGAGTACAGTAGATAATGCCTTAAATAAGTGTATTGTAACAAGTAAAAACTAAGCCAACATACTTTGCAGATAAGGAGACACTGCAAGGTAAGAGAACAGAGCTATGTGATGAGCGAGTTTTGTTGCAACCATTTAATGCAGCATGCAGGACTTTTAACAGTATGCTGTCAGTATGGAGATTAAAAAGACAAACTTGGCTGATATTTTGCAGATAAGGAGACACTGCAAGGTAAGAGAACAAAGCTGTGTGATGAGCAAGTTTTGTTGCAACCGTTTAATGCAGCATGCAGGATGTTTAACAGTACGCTATCAGTATGGAGATGTGGAGTGATTCTGATTCTGTCAATCCAGCCTTTATACTCTACATATTTTCCTTCCTTATCTGCTTTAGAATGTGTGACCTCAAAGGAGGGCACACTACGAATCATCATGCAGACACCCCTCCATCTACCATCAGCATAAGAGGCAGAATAAAGCTTCTGGCAACCAAATTCTAAAAATGTGTTATGTTGTGATTCAGTAAGAGGAGTTGTTAGCATTCATAACTATCTTACTCTGTTAAACAGATGAACTCAAACTATTAATATTCTATAACAACACAGTATAACTAACATTCATATGATCTTCCATGCATTAACACAAGTTCTAATCCGGTATAACATGGATATTAAAAACCTTACTTTACTTCCCCTAACATTTTCACTGCTAAGCTTTAATTCCCAGCTATCCTCTTATATACTGTGTCTCACTGTCATAAGAAATGTCTTGACATCCCTCCAGTTAAACCCATTTAGTAACTAACTAATAACGAAATATAATCATGAACATTCTTTGCTTCCATGAAGGAGACAGGGTGCCACTTCCCAAATGGAGTTAATACTGTTATTCCAATATGCACATTTGCTGCTGCATGAGTTATTCTCACAATTCTTTCAGTGTCAGAAGACCCATACCCATCAGTTTCAGACTAGTCCCATTGTTACCACTATAACACTTCAAACCAAACCCACCTGAATCTCCACTATACAAGCAAGTATGATTTTACCTTCATCCAACCATTTATGATCCAAAAAACACACCCACAAAAAAAAGAAAAAAGAAAAGAAAAATGTGTCATTATTCAGATACTTCATCAATAATTCAATATTTTAATCTCTTTCAGGGTGAAATAAAGCTGCTTCAGTAAGAGAGAGTATTAAAACAAATGCTTTTACTTTTAGCCAAGCCTATGAGAGAATGGAGACATTATACATAATATTCTAATAATTGTGAGAAACCTATTTTATTAGCACATTATTTTCTCCCTTTCACATTCATCACTCATTTTTCATCATGTCATTCTTATTCTCAAAAATAAATAAACAAATGAAATAAAAAGGAGAAAGAAAAAGCAGGGAGGAAAGAGGAAAGTGATGACATATTCCTGAAATACTATAGAATGGTATTATTTTCTGTCAAAAGAAAACTAGTCAAAATAGTTAACAACATACTCATTTACTAAATGCAGAGTCTTAGAGTACTTGAAATGCCCATTAGTTTACAGTATTTTCAGTCAGTCATGCTTTCTTGTAGCTGAAGATCTTCATTGATAATTCGCAACTTTCAAAAGAACAATATAAACTTGTAACAAAAAAGGACCAAGGAGTCCAGGCAGCCGGGTAATGCCACAGCAAACTCACTGACAATGTAGATCCACGCTGTAGAAATAAAGATGATTCAAATACCACAGCAATAATGGATGATTTATTATAAAAACACACAAGCACAACACGAATTAACCCGGGTTTCGTCCGATATGACGAACTTCTTCAGAATACACATTATAGTTGATGCTTTAGTTTAAATACACAAGTCACACCCTAATTAAGTAATTAAAAATTCAATTGAACTGTTAAATAAATTCTATACTACTATGGTGTTAAAGTAAAATGTCGCATCAAATATATATGCATAAAATAAAAATAGAAATAAATTAAAAAATACAATAATAAATGCATATGTATGTGTGTATGTAAAGAATTTGTATAATGATACTGCCCATATCCATTCTTATATTATATTAAAAAAAACCTTAGTATATAATATAAGTATTTTAAATAAAAACATGATATTGTCCCACTGACCAGTTTTATATATCATGTATATCATTAATAAACATCATGACTATTAATTAATCCAAATACTATGTAATTTAACAAAATAATAATATGAAAGTCCAATAGTATAAATTAATATGTCATATATTTGATATATTTCATTGATATCAGTGCAATTATTTTAATGAGTATTAAATATTAATTATTAACAAATTATTCCATATTAAAATGAAATATGTATATGTATATGTGTAATAATAGTATTTATGAAATATTATGATAACTCTGGCTGCTTATTTCTTTAAATCACACATGTCTTTATACATACATAATTATTTATTAAAATCTTGATATTGTATCATGATCTACCCTTGATGTAATTGTTTCTTAATATGGGTTTTATACTACAGTATTCGTTCAAACCAGGCCAGTTGTATGCATTCAACAATATCTGCCACTTTAATTCATTTACATCTAGATCATATTTTGTGTTTTTTCCCCGTGCATCGTATTCTATGTGTTGGATAACACAAAATTTAAAAATATGATTTATATTAGATTGTATATGTCTGGCAAGGGCATTCGTGGTTTTCATATGCTGAATATCTAGCAGGTGTTCTTTTATCCTGTTCCTAAATCGTCTGCTAGTTTTACCTATATAGAATGCCTTACAATTTTGGCAAAGTGCAATATATATGACATTAGAAGTATAACAATTAAAATGCCCTACAATGTTAATGTTATGGAAGTTTACCACAAGTCTATCATTTGTACATTTTATGTGGGTACAAACTGTGCATCTCCCACATTTGAAATTGCCAACTGACCTGTTAGTTTTGTCCCTATTTGATTCCATCTTATTCTCAAAAAATTCTTTAAAGGACAGATCTTTTTTATACACAAACCTAAGTTGACCTTGAAACATATGTGCCATGGTGTTGTCATTAATCAGTATCCCCCAGTTTCTTTTAATTATATTCTTAATGACTTCAAAAGAGTCATCGTACACCGAAATGTACAAAGGCAACTGGTTAGTATCTGCAATATTTATATTTGTTTTGTCACTGCTATAACCATGGCATAATATAGCCTGATAAAATCCTATAAGTCTCTTATTTTTAACTTCCTGTAAGATTTTTTCACAAAGGAATTTTGGATAGCCCCTATTAATGAACATAGATGCCATAAATTCCAATTCCTTAATGAATTCCCCCTCATCACTGATCATCCTGGCCGCCCTGACCATTTGGCCCTTAACGACAGCCTTTTTCTGATGGTCAGGGTGCCAGCTGTCGTAATGAAGGTAGGAATTTGAAAACGTCGGTTTTCTATAAATGTTAGATTTCATACAACCACTGTTCTTGTTATATGTTAATTCGACGTCTAAATAAGTAATACTGTCATGGTTAATATTGTATGTAAATTTCAAAAATCTGACATTATTGTTGATATATTCAAGAAAGGTGTGTAATGCCCTTTCATCATTGTCCCAGACGATAAAAATATCGTCCAGGTACCTGGAATACATTTTGATGTGTTTCTGAAATATACGTTTAAATATATAGTTATATTCCCAATAGGTCATTATTAGGTTTGCATACATGGGGGCACAGGCTGCCCCCATTGCCACACCATCAATCTGTTGATTATAGTTTCCTTCAAAGAATAAAAAATTATTATGTAACACAATATCCATGAGGTTTAATCAATGTGTTAATTCTAGTTTGATCATATATTTTAGATTCAAAAAGTTGTTCCTCTAACCAAATCAAGCCTATATCGTGTGGAATGGATGTGAAAAGATTGCACACGTCCACAGTGACAAAAATATAACCATCTTCCATCTTAAATTCATTCATCCTCCTCAAGAAATCCCAAGAGTCCTTGGTAATATAGGGAAACTTGGTCATACCCATTTTAAAATAATGATCTAAGTATTGACTAATGAAGCAGGTCTTGCTTCTCTTTCCATCTACTATTGGTCTAAATTGTAGATTATTCAGACCCTTATGTATCTTGGGTATGCCAAATACTCCACTAATTACAGGATAATCATTTTTCAAATAGTTATATTCATCCTCCAAAATTTCACCTTGCATTAACATGTCCTCCAAAAAAATATCAATTCTTTGGTGAGCGATGTTGATTTCATTCAGTCTTACTTCAGAATATGAGTCACCAAGTAGCATTGTGGTCATATAGGAAATATAGTCCCCCTTATCCATTACTACCACCCCACTGCCTTTATCCGGCCTCATTATCCTAATATCCGTGAGACCTAATATATAGTCAAGGGTGGCTTGTTGTTCTTTAGTCATATTAGTATGTATGGGTTTCCTATATTGTTGATGAAACTTCCTAATATCCATTTCAGTCAATTTTTCAAATAAAGCTACTTTGTCATTTATTGGAGGATTGAAAACACTGGGTTTAGTCAGTTTATTATTGCCATAGGTATGCCTATTGTCATTGTTAGTATCATTAAAGAAGGTCTTTAAATTTAATTTTCTAATAAATAATTTTAAATCTATAAGGGAGTTTACTAATTTACCTTTACGGCATGGTACAAAATTAAAGCCTCTTGAGAGAAGGTTAGCATGTTGGCTATTCATTTCATTTTTGGAATAATTGAATATTTTGAAATCTCCATGACTATTAGTTATTATAGTTGGATTACTTAAAAATTCACTATTTATTTGTTCAAAATCAATGATTGAAAAACATTGATTCACTTCATCAAAATAGTTATCCGGGTCCAAATCAATATAAATATTTATAGGAATAGGAATATCATTATGTGTCAAAAATGTATTTGATTTATTTGTAGATTCAACAACAATAACATTATTTATATTCCCCAATTCTAAATTTTCCTTGCTATTAATCATAATATTAGTATTAGTACAAACAAACCACAGAGACTTTAGTTTATCGGATGTATCAAGTCAACACATTATTCAAGGTTTGTGCATTAATAATGACGATTTATGTGACAACAGTTTGTCCATAGTGGTAGCACCAATATGTAACCTTAATAATGAAATATACGCCGATAATTTTGTTAATGATTTTGCAAATTGTGAAATGAACTCTGGAACTATTATTACACCTGATGGCATGAACGAATACATAACTCATGGCTTGTGTTTTCATGATGATAGTTCATCTGACATTTATATGACAACAGGAATAGTACCAAAATGTGAGCCTAATGTTAAAATGTGTAATGCAAGTTCTATTGATAGTACTGTTGGTCATAGTCCTGATGTATATGGTATCAAAATGAACAGGAATGATGTTTATGAGGAAAAGTTTATTAATTGTTCGTCAAATTGTAATGATGGTAATAACAATGATGGAATACTTGAAAATACAGATGATGTTGAAGCACTCATAGAATCTGAAAATGGTTATGGGGGAGATCAAATGTTACTAAATCTTACTATACATGACTATTTTGACCAGGAAGAGATATATACTAATATTATGATTAATAGCAAGGAAAATTTAGAATTGGGGAATATAAATAATGTTATTGTTGTTGAATCTACAAATAAATCAAATACATTTTTGAAACATAATGATATTCCTATTCCTATAAATTTTTATATTGATTTGGACCCGGATAACTATTTTGATGAAGTGAATCAATGTTTTTCAATCATTGATTTTGAACAAATAAATAGTGAATTTTTAAGTAATCCAACTATAATAACTAATAGTCATGGAGATTTCAAAATATTCAATTATTCCAAAAATGAAATGAATAGCCAACATACTAACCTTTTCTCAAGAGGCTTTAATTTTGTACCATGCCGTAAAGGTAAATTAGTAAACTCCCTTATAGATTTAAAATTATTTATTAGAAAATTAAATTTAAAGACCTTCTTTAAGGATACTAACAATGACAATCGGCATACCTATGGCAATAATAAACTGACTAAACCCAGTGTTTTCAATCCTCCAATAAATGACAAAGTAGCTTTATTTGAAAAATTGACTGAAATGGATATTAGGAAGTTTCATCAACAATATAGGAAACCCATACATACTAATATGATTAAGAACAACAAGCCACCCTTGACTATATATATTAGGTCTCACGGATATTAGGATAATGAGGCCGGATAAAGGCAGTGGTGTGGTAGTAACGGATAAGGGGGACTATATTTCCTATATGACCACAATGCTACTTGGTGACTCATATTCTGAAGTAAGTCTGAATGAAATCAACATCGCTCACCAAAGAATTGATATTTTTTTGGAGGACATGTTAATGCAAGGTGAAATTTTGGAGGATGAATATAACTATTTGAAAAATGATTATCCTGTAATTAGTGGAGTATTTGGCATATCCAAGATACATAAGGGTCTGAATAATCTACAATTTAGACCAATAGTAGATGGAAAGAGAAGCAAGACCTGCTTCATTAGTCAATACTTAGATCATTATTTTAAAATGGGTATGACCACGTTTCCCTATATTACCAAGGACTCTTGGGATTTCTTGAGGAGGATGAATGAATTTAAGATGGAAGATGGTTATATTTTTGTCACTGCGGACGTGTGCAATCTTTTCACATCCATTCCACACGATATAGGCTTGATTTGGTTAGAGGAACAACTTTTTGAATTTAAAATATATGATCAAACTAGAATTAACACATTGATTAACCTCATGGATATTGTGTTACATAATAATTTTTTATTCTTTGAAGGAAACTATTATCAACAGATTGATGGTGTGGCCATGGGGGCAGCCTGTGCCCCCATGTATGCAAACCTAATAATGACCTATTGGGAATATAACTATATATTTAAAAGTATATTTCAGAAACACATCAAAATGTATTCCAGGTACCTGGACGATATTTTTATCATCTGGGACAATGATGAAAGGGCATTACACACCTTTCTTGAATATATCAACAATAATGTCCGATTTTTGAAATTTACATACAATATTAGCCATGACAGTATTACTTATTTAGATGTCGAATTAACATATAACAAGAACAGTGGTTGCATGAAATCTAACATTTATAGAAAACCAACGTTTTCAAATTCCTACCTTCATTACGACAGCTGGCACCCTGACCATCAGAAAAAGGCTGTCGTTAAGGGCCAAATGGTCAGGGCGGCCAGGATGATCAGTGATGAGGGGGAATTCATTAAGGAATTGGAATTTATGGCATCTATGTTCATTAATAGGGGCTATCCAAAATTCCTTTGTGAAAAAATCTTACAGGAAGTTAAAAATAAGAGACTTATAGGATTTTATCAGGCTATATTATGCCATGGTTATAGCAGTGACAAAACAAATATAAATATTGCAGATACTAACTAGTTGCCTTTGTACATTTCGGTGTACGATGACTCTTTTGAAGTCATTAAGAATATAATTAAAAGAAACTGGGGGATACTGATTAATGACAACACCATGGCACATATGTTTCAAGGTCAACTTAGGTTTATGTATAAAAAAGATCTGTCCTTTAAAGAATTTTTTGAGAATAAGATGGAATCAAATAGGGACAAAACTAACAGGTCAGTTGGCAATTTCAAATGTGGGAGATGCACAGTTTGTACCCACATAAAATGTACAAATGATAGACTTGTGGTAAACTTCCATAACATTAACATTGTAGGGCATTTTAATTGTTATACTTCTAATGTCATATATATTGCACTTTGCCAAAATTGTAAGGCATTCTATATAGGTAAAACTAGCAGACGATTTAGGAACAGGATAAAAGAACACCTGCTAGATATTCAGCATATGAAAACCACGAATGCCCTTGCCAGACATATACAATCTAATATAAATCATATTTTTAAATTTTGTGTTATCCAACACATAGAATACGATGCATGGGGAAAAAACACAAAATATGATCTAGATGTAAATGAATTAAAGTGGCAGATATTGTTGAATGCATACAACTGGCCTGGTTTGAATGAATACTGTAGTATAAAACCCATATTAAGAAACAATTACATCAAGGGTAAATCATGATACAATATCAAGATTTTAATAAATAATTATGTATGTATAAAGACATGTGTGATTTAAAGAAATAAGCAGCCAGAGTTATCATAATATTTCATAAATACTATTACACATATACATATACATATTTCATTATTTTAATATGGAATAATTTGTTAATAATTAATATTTAATACTCATTAAAATAAATTGCACTGATATCAATGAAATATATCAAATATATGACATATTAATTTATACTATTGGACTTTCATATTATTATTTTGTTAAATTACATAGTATTTGGATTAATTAATAGTCATGATGTTTATTAATGATATACATGATATATAAAACTGGTCAGTGGGACAATATCATGTTTTTATTTAAAATACTTATATTATATACTAAGGTTTTTTTTAATATAATATAAGAATGGATATGGGCAGTATCATTATACAAATTCTTTACATACACACATACATATGCATTTATTATTGTATTTTTTAATTTATTTCTATTTTTATTTTATGCATATATATTTGATGTGACATTTTACTTTAACACCATAGTAGTATAGAATTTATTTAACAGTTCAATTGAATTTTTAATTACTTAATTAGGGTGTGACTTGTGTATTTAAACTAAAGCATCAACTATAATGTGTATTCTGAAGAAGTTCGTCATATCGGACGAAACCCGGGTTAATTCGTGTTGTGCTTGTGTGTTTTTATAATAAATCATCCATTATTGCTGTGGTATTTGAATAATCTTTATTTCTACAGCGTGGATCTACATTGTCAGTGAGTTTGCTGCGGCATTACCCGGCTGCCTGGACTCCTTGGTCCTTTTTTGTTACAAGTCTTCATTGATAATTGGCTACAGTTTTTCCTGTGAAAAGGGTATTCTCCCTCAGGTTCATCCTGCTTTTATATAAAGGGAATGGCTCCATGCTTTTCTTCTGCCTCTGCATGTCTTACAAAAGCTGTGTAACCTGTGTCTCCCTCTCTTCTCCTATTGTATTAGCAGAAACTCGGTTCTTTCTCCTTATTAGTCTATCAGCTCTTGGAAAATGTGTTTTTCTTCTTTGTTTTTTGTTAATATAGCAGCAGCGTACCACAGTTTAAACTTTAAATTCAGTTGCTGTAAATTGTAGTCACTGGCAAGAATGCTGACCTCATTTTAAGGTTACAGCACAGTAGTCTTTATCACAATAAATTCTACTAGTGCCCAAGATTCCAATTTTCTCCAATGTCCACATTGCAACCCGTATTTTTCTTTTAGTGTGCATGCAACAAATTTTATCAGAACACAAGGTGGGACATTCTTTCTCATATCTGCTGGCAAGGTGGTTCTTGTTGTGGGATACCATGCCATTCTGCTAGCTTGTCTACAAAAACAATTCCCAGTCTCCACTCTCCACTCTCATATTTCCCAGGAATACATGTGTACCAATTTTTTTCTTTTTTTTTTTTTTAAGTCTTGATCCTCTATGTCTTCACGTTTTAGCTCCAGAATTTCAAGTGACACATCTGAGGTTATCATTCCATGTTTCACTTCTTGGGGTTCTACAGAAATTTCTCAGATGTGGTTTGAGAATAGGGCCAGCCTCTCTTTCATCACTCCTTGTTAGTTTCTGGCAGATGCTGGCTAACCTTGGTTAATTCAGACACAAAAAGCTGAAATGCATCTAACCCTGCATAAGACTGTTGCAGTCACATTTCCACACTAGAGTTGTGTTTACTCTGGAACAACATGGAGAATGTGCTTGTTTCTTTGTATTTTTTCTCTTGCATTTAGTGGCTGACATAAAAGTAATTTGTAACCACTGCTCCTTTGTTTCAAGTGGCAGTTTAATCCTTACATTAATGGTAGTAGAGCTGGGTCAAATCAGATACTGTTATTTATTTTATTTTTAGTTAAATGCTACAGGAATATCTCCACCACACTAGATATATCTTATCTGCTACACATTATGGCCAGCAGCTGGGCATTTTTCCTTATTCCCTACTTCCTGCACATACTTGGGTATTTGACAAAGTTGGGGCATGTAACAGAATGACAGTTCTGGGCAGTTCTTCCCTTCCACAAGGGTGATGCATCAGCAAGCAGCCCTGCCCACCAACGTGGAGCATGTCAGGTAGTTTTTTTTCCAGTTTCTAGCAGCAAAATTCTAACCACCCAATGTGCTCCCAGAATATGCATACCCTGTCTTCTCCCAAGAGAGAGTCAAGCGGGCCATGCCCCTTAACTTTCTCTCCCTCCCTGTCTAGCTTTTCTGTTTCTGGGGCTTCTGATTGAACCCTGGTTGCCTGGATTGCTGTCAGGGCTCCTTTTGTATGTGCCACAGAGCCATCCTGCATACTTTTCATATTACTGGATCTTTTTTATTTCAGTCATGTTTTGATAGGGGCATCTCTAATGCATGAGGCAGGGCATTCAGTATGAGGTCATTCCTGACTACTATTCTTAAACTAATAACTCTTTGTTGTCTTCTCCTCTCTTCTCTTGACTATATGCTATTTTCCTCTTTCTTACGTTTTTGTATTTTACTGAACTGGATTTATCCTTTCCACATTTTTGCCTTGCTGTCTTATCAATGGACTGCACCCTACGTCCTTTTCTCATTACTGTTATGGCCCATTATCTACTGCTGCCATAAATACATCATACTGTCCATTTACCCATTTCTCTCTCACTGCCTGACAGCTCCTGTTGTCTAAAAATATATATAGGAGTTTGCACATTTTACACATACACAGGGATGGTCATCAGAGAAGTGCTACTATGATCATTCTTTTGTGTTTCCCATAATGGAGAGATAACCATTTAGCTCCTGCCCTGGAAAGAAATACTTTAAGGAATTTCATCTGTCCTTCATTTGAGTAGTACCCAAGATCTCTCTATTTTAGAAAAAAATATAATAAACCAAAAAAAAATAAAAAACATTTTTAAAAAGCAATGTTTTCCAACCCTTTATTCTAAGGACTTCATAGGTCTAGTGTCCTGACTCAACAGAGTCTTCTTTAGGTAGATAAAACCACAGATTTATAATAATTCAATATCTATCAACCAATCACCTTGTCAGACAATAAACTGTAGGATATATAATCCAAATAAAGCCAAGCAGCAGAGACAACCATGCAGCATCAAAAACGCCAGAGATTCAGTTAGAAAAGTAGAACTTTAATGTGTACACTGCTAAGCGCTTTCACTTGTAGCGTCTTCAGACCATTACTGAAAATTATAAATTTAAAATAAATTTATAAATTATAGGACATACTTTGGCTCCATTTTTTCTGAAACTGTGTGTTGAAAAGAATCACTATTTTTAACAGATTTTTTGACCTGCCATTAAACAAAACTCTTTAATAGAGTGATGTACCCCTGATGTCTTTCCCAAATATGTTATGCAACAGTACTAGTAAAATCTTTCTTCCTACATTCTGATAAATGTGCTAATACCCTCACCCTGAGTATATGTATGTTTTTTTTTCCCATGCAAAACATAGGACATGGCAAAAGCATATCTAGTAGAGTAAATGAGAAAACTAATCCAGATCTAATGGTTAGGGGGACGATCGGAGATGCTACTTGATCAGTAGTGCACTACTGAAGTTTAGAAAGGAAAAGTGATAGTGTATTGCAGTCAAGACTGAAGCAACTTGTGTGTAGTATGAGATGCAGCAAGTGCTTTGATACATTTCAAACAACCAACTGCTTTTTTTTTCTCTTCACCTTAAAAATTGAAGGGGTGCCAGATCAAGGATAGGCACAGGCACCAGTATAGATAGCTATGCCTATGGGCTCTGGGACATGGACAAGCTAAACTATAAATACAAATATAAATAAAGTTTTTTTTTTAAAAAAAACACTGCTTTTTATTGAGTTGCTCTAAAAAGTAAAAAATAAGGAAGAAGAGTGAAAAATATAGACAAGCTGATTTCAGAAAATTTGGAGCTGTGGGCAGCAGCACAGACTCTACATGGTGCCCCATAGGGAGAAGAGTTTTACAGTTCAACCACTTTGGGCATCTAGTGTGGTACGCAGTATCCTCAAGATAGGAGAACATGGATTACAGACTGCGCATAGTGGCAGGTCTAGCTACTCAGTGTAAAATATGGCTCTAGGTGATTCGGTCATGTTGACTAATGTTGCCAAAATGGGCATGGGTAGTTACTGGTGATAATTGGGTTGAGAACCTGGCCTACTCTGACCTACACCAGGGACCCTTGATAATGGTGGAAGGGGTATATGAGCCCCTATTGGCCAGTGTGTGCCCACCATAATGCCCAGCAGCCCTGGGTCAATAAGCTATTGGCCAACCAGTGTCTAGTTGCCCAGCCTGGGTTACATGGCATAGCTCTGTTGAGCAAAAGCTGGATATAAAACCAACCAACCTGCCAAACATGAACTGAGATGTGCTACTCTTAATATAGGTTCACTGACAGTACGCAGCTTGGAAGTGGATGACATAATGATACAGAGGAGGCTGGACATCCTATGTATCCAAGAGAAGAGATGGAAGGGCAGTGCAGCAAAGCCACTTAGCTTGGGATCCAGACTCTATTACTCAGGAGGTGGACAAACTAGACATGGTGTAGGAACTGTGGTGAGAGAGAGAGGCTTCAGAAGACGCTGAGAGATATCATCAGAATTAATGACAGACTCATGGCAATCAGACTCCAGTGTAATGATAGGGCAGTATTCATAATCTCAACCTATGCCCCATAGTGGGGTTGTGATAGTGAGGAAAAGAGTGCATTCAGACAGTAGTCACAGGTCCTACTAGATAAAGCAGGACAACATGAATTGGTTTTGATAATGGGTGACTTGAATGCACATATCAGGACAGACAGAAAGGGATATGAGGACTGCCTGGGTCCACATGGGTGGGACAATAGGAATAAAGAAGGAAAAGCCATTCTAGACTTCTGTCTGGCAAATGCCTGATAGTAGACAGCACATGGTTCAGAAAGAGAGACAGTCACAAGATCACATACAAGAGTAGTCAACATGCAACTCAGGAAGACTTTATCTAGTAAGGAAAAGGCACTAGGGTAAAATCCATGATTGCAAAGTCATCCCCAGTGAAACAGTTGGCCCACAGCATAAACCACTAGTTGCCACAATCAGCTACAAGCAGTGGTCAGAGAAGGCTCTAAGGTCAGCAGAGACCAACTGAAGACCTCGAAGTTGACTGGAGAGAAAGTACAACAGTTCAAGGAATTACTCAGGGCTCTAGCATCCCAAGATGTGAGGAAATAGGTGGAGTTGAACAAGAATTGCAGTGCCTAAAAACAACATGTTAGGACTACAGAAAAGATAAGTGGTCAAGCTAGGTATGGAAATAAGGTACATAAGGAAAGCTGGTGATGGAATGCAGAAGCTCAAGAAGTCATCAAAAGAAAAAAGGAATGCAGGAAGAAGTGGGAGATAGAAAAGACTGACCAGGCTAGGAAGGACTACTGGCTGGCTAACAAAGAAGCTAAGAAAGAAGTTGCAATAGCAAAGAATAAGGCATTGGAGACACTCTACCAACTTCTGGAAAGTGACTTTGTAAGGGCCACAAAGAAACTATTTCAGGATTCAAGGCAAAGACAGAAAGATAAAGAAGATAGTCAGACACCTTCATAAGAGATGCCAGCAACAACCTGCTCACCAGTCCACGGGAAATCAAAGGGAGATGGAAGGAGTAATTCCAGCAGCTTCTGAATGAAGAAAACCCCACAAAAGCTGTACTGCCCCAGAAACAGCATACAATAAGAGAAGAAGTGGAGAACACTCTAGAAGAAGTAAGAACAGCACTAAGAAAAATGTAGTCAGGGAAAGCAGCAGGCTCAGATGAGGTCATAGCAGATGATAAAGATACTGAGTGAGATAGGGAAGAAATGGTTCCTGAGGGTACTAATAGCAGTGTAGAGAGAAAGTTGTATCCTCGATGACTGGAGAATAAGCATACTCATGCCAGTGTACAAGAACAAAGGGGACATTCACAACTGTGGGCACTACAGAGGCATCAAACTCATATCACATTGCATGAAAGTTCCAGAGAGGGTGATTGATAAATGGATATGCAAAGTTGTAGAAAGTAAGAAGGGAGATGAGCAGTTTGGATTCAGATCAGGATGCAGCACAATTGACCCAGTGTTTGCAGTGAGACAGATACTTGAGAAGAAGCAAGAGGTGAGGAGAGAGTCAAACTGGGCATTCCTAGACTTGGAGAAAGCATATGACAAGGTCCCAAGAAAGCTGATCTGGGCAATACTGCGGTGGTTTGAAGTCCCAGAAACACTGGTAGAATTAGTGCAGGCTATGTACAAGGACCCAGTGACTCAAGCATGAACAGTGTTCAGCCACAAAGTGGGGTTTCCAGTGAGAGTGGGTGTACACCAGAGTTCAGCTCTGAGCCCACTGCTGTTTATACTGGTGATGGACTACATTAGCAAACAGCTTCAAGTATCTGAGAGGGATGGTTGAGGAGAAAGAAAGCCTGAATGAAGAGGTGAAACTTATAATGAGAGGGGCTGCAGCCAACTGGCATAGAGTGTCAGGTATAGTCTATAACAGAAGAATGCCAAAGAAGCTGAAAAGTAAGGTGTACAAGACAGTGGTGCGACCAGTACTACTGTATGGTACAGAAAACCGGGCACTAAATGCAGAACAGTTGAAGAAGCCAGAGGTGATGGAAATGAAGTGCTTGAGAAGTGTGGTAGGATGCACACTGTGGGGCAGAATAAGAAATGAGAACATAAATGCAGAAGCCAAAGTAGCTCCAATTGCAGAAAAGATCAAAGAGAACAGATTGCAGTGGTTTGGACATGTGTAGAAAAACAGAAGACAATCTGGTGAGGAAGATTTGGGGCAGACAGAAAGAAGGTAAAAGGAAGTGAGGACACCCAGCAAAGAGGTGGATGGATTGTGTGAAAGAAGATCTGAGACAGTTAGGCAAGAGTATTGAAGAAGGCAGGAGTGTGGCATTGAATCAAGAGAGGTGGCGACAGTTAACACGATACCCTGACCCCATGTAGAAAAAATGGGAAAAAGGGGGCTCATGATGATGATGATGATGATGATGATGATAATGAGGTAGAAGAAGAAGTAGCAGGAATCAGCAAAATCAACCTCAAATGCTTTCAAATCAGTTTGTCTATGTTTCTTTCGCAAAGTTTTCACTATTCATCCTTATTTTTTACTTTTTTGACTGATTCAATAAAAAGCATTGTTTTTTTAAAAGATCTTTTTTATTTACATTTTAATTTTTTACTTTTTAGTTTTTTGCTAAAATATAACATAAATTTTTTATTTATCTAGATATATGCATTTTGTTACTTCCCATACCTATACAGGGGTACTACAACATTGTAAGGCAGATATGCTTGTTTTTCTTCTTGTGGTGCTGCTCACTCTTGTCAGGTGACTAATGGAGAGGTCTGTGCATGTGACCTAGTATGGAGACATTGGCACAGGAATCGTCACTTGTTGAGAACCAGGGAACAAGACTGTTAGGTGGAAATGGCTTCTTTTTAAATACTTTAAAGCCAGGCATGTACATATTTAAACTTCTAATGTTATTGAAATGAAGGAATTATGGGTACCAAAGAGTCATGCATAGGATTCCTTACGCATGATGAGGCCATCAAATGAGGTAAGATAAACTGAATGCTGTACTGATGTAGGAGGTGGAGGAATGTAAATAGCTGGCTGTCATCTCTGTTGTGTTTAATGGGGGGGGCTTATCATAGTAATGCCATACACCTGTACAAGAGTAAGAGTGTAAGAGAGCAAGATGTAAGAGTGTGTGCGTGCATGCGTGTGTGTGCGTGAGTGAGTGTGTGTGCATCCCACATTGTCCCTCTTTGTTTCTGTCACATCTTTGTGTGGGTGTCCCTCGCCAGCGAGAAGCTCAACATTTTTCTGCTGTCTTGCAACAGTGTGACAGAACCACAGAGGGTCAGAGCCATAAAGCCAGTGTTAAGATTAGGACTTATTTGTTGCTCCCCACAAATGGTGGGGCTCTGGAGGATTATATTAATTGAAGGGAGGCAGCATGGCACAGCCCTCCACATACTCATGCCACTGTGAAGAAAATCCTTTGTAAACCAAGGAGACAACATCTGTAACTGTTAGGTGAATTCTAATCTTCACATTCGTTGGTGGAGGTTCAAGACAAGCCTCCCACACCCTCATATCTCCCGCTATATGTATCCTGTGATTTGTACTTTGACTACTTTCCCCGCTCTGTTGTAATAAATAACCTGAAAATGGTATAATATTGATTCATACCTCTCAACTTTTTAATGCAAGAAATCCGGACAAAGACAAAAATGATGAGGTTGACAAAGGGCTAAGAATAGAGACTGATAAGTATTGCTCTTATAAGCTTAGAAAGTTGAGAGAATAACAGGTTTTGTGTTAGCATGTATTAAACATTCTGAAACTAAAGTGTGTGTCATTATTTAGTGAATTTAGACCTTAATGATTTGCCAGAAAACCACAAATTTTATGAGAAACAGACCAAAAATATGAGGCTAAAATCTGGACATTCGGCAAAAATCTTGACAGTAGAGAGGTATGGATTCTCAGGCCAAAATGCACTAATTTGAGTACACAGAATATGCCTCAATTCCTGTTATATTAGTTTCTTAATAATACAAAATTCCCATCTGGACATAATATATAATTTTCTACATAAAGCATTATGAGCAAAAGTAATTCACTACACATGCATTTGATATTTTAACAGACTTATAAATTTCTGTTAAAAGTGCAATGCATCCACAAAACCGATGACCATGTTACATAAAGCTCCTTTGTAGCTTAAATCATGTGCATGTTGCAGATCATTACAGTGGTCTGTATGAAAGTTAAAATGGGGCCGAAAGTACAATGTACAGCACTCCTTCAATATGACTTCTAATCACTGGAGAAAGTGTTATTCAGTCCAAACTCCCCAATCCTCTTAACATTTGCTGTTATCCATTCGTTGTAAACAGTGCAGTGGAAATATAATACCACATGTCTGGTTTTATTTGATGCTGCCTTCATCACGTCACAAACCTCTTTTGCTGTTTATGACATAAAATAATGCCAACAGTGACAGAAAACACTTTATCTGCCATTCTTTTTCATTACTGTTACTTTATAATGTAGAATGGTTGCAATGCGGTCACATTTCAACAATGCGCAGTAATAATAATGACACAGAAATTCACTTTTCAGTGAAATTAGGCCAGTCTTAGTTTTGGGTAGCTGTGGGAATGATGGTAATTATTAGCTTAAAAGAAAGAAGAAAAATGATCCTGTAAGCCACGCCAGTAAGCTGAGGCATTCTGAATGCCTTTGCTTAAAAGAAAACCAACAATATAGGAAGAACGTTTCCCTGTCAACAGAACCCTGAAGCATACAATTCAGTTGTCCAAAATTTTGCCTCATACTTTTGGTCTGCTCTCCTAAAGCATTAAAGTTTTCTAGCATGTTATTGAGGTTTGAAGTTACTAAATAATGGCAGAGACTTTAGTATCACACTTGGTATCTTTTAAATCCTTTGGAAATGCATGCTAATGCAAAATCTATCATTATAGCAATTATTTGTTTCTTAAACGTGATATTTATACTCCATCCCTTATTTTGGGCCTTTGTCCCCCACTTATTTTTGACTTTCTGCACAATGCTAAATGGTTTTGGACTATGCTATGAAGTTCTTGTCCTGACACAGCTTCAGATTTTTGGAAGGGGCCCTTGTTTTGCTTTAAAGGTGAAGGGATGTGTGTATATGTGTGTGCGTATGTGTGGATATCTGTAAGTTATTCAGAATGGATCTGGTGTGTGTGTGTCTGAGTGTGTGTGTGTGTGTGTGTGTGTGTGTGTGTGTGTGTGTGTGTGTGTGTGTGTGTGTGTGTGTGTGTGTGTGTGTGAATGCATGCATGCATGAGTGTGCGTGCGCCTGTGTCTGCGTGCACACACGTCTGTATTAGCAAGACAGTGAAAAAAACGCTAAGCAAAGACGCTGCCTCACAAATGACAGACAGCGATACTTTACTTAAAGAGTAAAATATTGTTCCTCTGTCATTACTAGGCAATTTTTTATTGAAGTTGCCTTTGTAAGGCAGCAGAAAAAAAAGCTGAACTCGACTGCGTCTTTTCCACTGTCTAGCGAGAGCATGATAGAACCACAGAAGGACAGAGAGACAGAGCCACAGTCAACTTCAATAAAAAGCATTATAATAATAATAATAATAGTAATCATCATCATCATCATCATCATAGAAGAAGAAGAAGAAGTAGTAAAACGTTTGCAAACTTTGTATTGACCTACAGGAAACAACCATGTAGCTGAATGACAAACATGCTGGCAAACCTTTTTCACCCTTGTTTGTTTTATGCATTTGTAAAGCATTTGCTTAGATTTAGACTAAACGTGGTTCGACCAAGTGGGTTAATACCAAATGTGACTTCAGCTAATTTTTTCACTTATTTGTGATTCTGCTATTTGTGTCTGTGAATAAAAGTAGCATATTTGTATATATCTTTTATGTGAGTGTTTTGTCATCAGTTGAATATATATATGCGCGCGCGTGTGTGTGTGTGTGTGTGTGTGTGTGTGTGTGTGTGTGTGTGTGTGTGTGTGTGTGTGTATATATATATATATATATATATATATATATATGTATACATATAGGTTCATAGGTGTTTACAAGGCTAATGACCACAAGGGCCTTTTTAAGCCTAACCATGCATCCCAAATCTCTGATAAGTTCTGATACCCTTGATAAGTATAAGCATGGGCCTGGGAAATGCACAATTTACAAGTTGCCTCTGTCCATTAGTGACATAGGTGCCAAACCAGGGATGAACTTCCAGTTTCCCATCCATTTGTCCAAGTTTCACTTGAATTGGGTTGGGGGGAACTCTGCTTCACATGGATGGGGATTCTGTTCTATAGACAGGGTAGTTTCTGGGATACATACCTATTTCTCCAGCAGGTCATGTTTATATCACAAGCAAGGTTTGAGTCTTTAGAATGGCTAATTCTGGTGCTGTTTGTTTTTGTGGATATGCAGAAGGTCCATCAGAGTGGGGTCTGACAATGCCCTGTATGCCAGTCATAGATCTCCCCTCAAAATCCTGTTGGAGACAGAATACAGGGCTTTGAGGCAGTCTGCACAGGACATGTTACTTATGCCATGTATTCTTTTAGTGAGGAACCTCTGTGGATGTTCTAATTGTTGAATATGCCTGGTTAGGTACATACTAAAGGGGGCATTGTACTCAATGATAAGTCTGATGAATGCCAAATACAGTGGAACAATGACTTTCTTGGACTTAGATGCCATGCTTTGTTTATAAGTTGCGCAACATAAAATGATTTGGTCACTACTGTAGACACGTGATGGTCAAAGGCTAGATTACTATCTATGTGTGTACCTAAGTCCCTGACTACTGGGTCAACTATAAGGGGTGTGTTGTCAATATGATTATTAGTTATAGGATACTATTATGCATTTCTTGGCATTTAGTTTTAGTCCATGGTTCTGACACCAATTCTTTGTCTGTGTCAGCCCCTCCTGGAGAACATTTGTGTCAGTGTGAGATTCAATGACAGCTCCTAATTTGCAATCATCTGCAAGTTTAGTCAGCCAGAGACCACTGACATTGGCCTTGTCTTCTGAGAAGTAAAAGCCAAAAAGGAGCGGTCCAAGGACTGATCCCTGAGGAACTCCACTTGTGACTGGGCTCTTTGTAGAGTTGGACTCCTCAATTCTAGCTTCCTGGGTCAGGTCTGTGAGCCAGTTGGCTATCCACTGAGTGACATACAGGTTTGTACCTAACCTATTGAGTTTATCAACAATGCTCAAGTGGGGTATTGTGTCAAATGCCTTGGCCAGGTCAAGGTAGGCAGTGAGAATGATTTTGTCATCATCCATTGCTTTGGTGACCTTCACAAAGAAGTGCTCCAGGTTGATTAGGCATGCTCTGCCCTTGATGAAATTAAACTGGGTTGAGTCCAGTGTTTGGAGGTTTGCTATATCTCTATTGATCACCTTCATGATAATAATTTCCATGGTTTTACATATAAGACTAGTGAGGCTTATGGGTCTGTAGTTTCCAGGGTCTGTAGATGGCCCACCTTTGTGCAGAGGGATGACTGTTGCCTTTCTCCATTCATGAGGCATGAAGCCTGTTTGGAGTCTACAGTTAAATAGTAATTCCAGAGGTCCTGATAGGTTATGTTTCATTTAGAAGGCATCTTGGATATTGTCTGGGCTCATTGATGCAAAGTTCTTGGTCTTAAAGAGAGCATTAAGGACCTCTTCCCTAGTGATAGTAGGGGGAGTTATATTTGATGATATTTCCTGAGCATACCTCTCAACCTGGAAACATCAAAAATCTGGACAAGACCCATGAAATATAGGTCCAAATCTGTACGCTGACTAATGTAAAATGTGCATACATAATTAAGTAACTCCACCCACTCCAATAGAATTGTGGGATACCAACTTTCAAATGCAAACTGAAGAACAGACAACCAAAATATGGTGCCAGAGTCCCCCTGCAGCCATTCCAATGTCCCATTACTTGGCTATTTCATCCCATTTACCATGAACACTAATGTGTGCATACTACTTTACTTCTACAATGATGATTTGGATTTTATTTCTACATTTTATGGCACAATGCACAGACACTAATAGATATCTGCTAAACAAAGCAATACTGTCTCACAATGAAAATAGATTTGGCATTAAAACTTCTCTGCCCTTGAAACTCACATTCATTGAAACAGCATTGAAGCCCACACCAACATCCAGCATCCAAAGAAAATGCATCTGGCCAGTGGTGGATAAAGATTACCTTTGGGCTGTTTTCAAATCATAGGCCCCTTGCACAAAAAACAAGAAACATACATGTGTTCTTTGATACACCTTCCCGACTTCATTAAATTATATTCCTTGTATAATACAGCACATTTGTTAGACTTAGAGTGCAATTTAAATTTATTGTTTGAACATTTTTCCAGTAGGCAATGAAACAAAATGCATAAACCAATAATGACAAAACTGCCCAATTCAGAACATTTCCATCATAAAACTCTACTTACGCACGCACGCACACACACACCCACACACACACACACACACACACACACACACACACACACACACATACACACACACACACACACACACACACACTCACACAATAAATACATACTATATATATATATATATATATATATAATATCTATATATATATATATATATATATATATATATATATATATATATAAAACAGTTGTGTAAGCCCTAGGCATCTTGCACAGCTTCTCACACTTATTTTCAATTTCAGTTTTTTTTTGAGGGGAGGGGACAGAAGGCCAAAAACCAGGAACACATTTTAAGCATTGATTGTACAATTTTGGAAAGTTGCTAGAATAACATGCTGTGTTACCACCATGCATTTCACTGCCAAGTCTTGAACCCAAGACCTTGTGCACTACAGTTAGAGCAACATGCCACTATAAACCAAACAACAACAAAAAAAAAGCCAGAACTCCAATGTAGCCTTTAAGCGAAAACGTATTTGTCTTCATGAAAAAACCCACAGTGGGGTCATACCGGTTTCGGCAAATGCCTTCCTCAGTGACCACACTGTAAAATAATCCATTAAAAACCCTAGCTCGACACATTTATTTATACTCATTATGGCAGCACCCTCAAGTAGATAAAAATATATTGGATGAATCAATGCCAAAAAAATGAAATATAACAAAAAACAATGTATAACAACAGTACAGTGGAGAATATATATATATATATATATATATATATATATATATATATATATATATATATATATATATATATATATATATATATATATATATATATATAGATATGATAGTCTATTACCAAAATTATCTATTTAAAATTGGTCATTCAGCCCAGGTGAAAATAGTGCCCCCAATTTTACAATCCTCATCTTTTCTTTATTATTCAGTAACTCATGCAATGCACAGACATCTTGACTCTTAAACCTAATAAGGTCAATGATCATAAAGCTAAAAACCCCAGTTGGATGTTTAAGTGTATGTTTGTATAAAGAACTCAAAACTTTTTTGTTTCTAATGTCACTTAAATTTCCCCGACCCTTAATCTAAAGGGTCGGGAAGTCTGTCCTGCATAAAATGCCCGACAACTACATTGGACTAAATAAATAACCCAACTGGTACTGCAGTTAGCAAAAAAAGAAAAATTATAAACATGTAGAGAATTGTGACTGCTAAAGCTATCCGACCAAACACTCTCGGGCAATATGAGCAATGCCCACATGGGTAACAACCTGCCAAAATTTGCCCAGTTAATGTTTGAATGGGGTTTTGAATGATAATTGTACACCCTTTTGTAATGACTAAATAACATTCCCAATGACCGACCCTTACGAAAAGAATAATGACAACGATCCTTAATATAGCCACTCAGTGTATTATCTGATTGTAATATATGCCAATGTCTCTGAATAACATTCATGAAGCTCCATGTGTTCCTGCCATAAGTAGTAACTAATCTAAGCTCCTGAGATTGATCTGTCTGTTTTGAATGATATGATAACAATTGTCTCCTATCTTGCTGACTAGCAAACCGGCTGGCCCTAGTGATGTCACCTACTTGGTATCCCCTATTCTTAAAAATAGCTATTAGCTCCTGTCAATGGTGGGCATATGTGGAGGAATCAGAACAAATTCTTTTTATACGAAGAAATTGTGATTTGGGGATATTCCTGATGCCATGTTGTGGCTGGATGCTCGTGGCATGAAGTAGGGTATTGAACTGAAGAATCTTTCTAAATACCTGACTTTCCAATGTGTCCAATTCAGTTCTCTTGATTAGCACATCCAGGAGAGTAATTTCAAATCTATCGAAAGTTAACGTAAATTCAATACCCCACTTGTTGGAATTCAAATATTCCACAAATTCAAATAAAAACACCTCATCCGCTCTCCACACCAGCCAACAGTCATCAAGATATCTCTGCCAGATACCCATTTCATTCAAAAAGATGTTAGGATTGCTGTTATAAATTAATTGTTCTTCTACATAAGCCATAAACAGGTCCGCATATATAGGGGCAAAAGATGCCCCCATAGCAGTACCTTGAACCTGCCAGAAGCATTTGTCTTTAAAATAGAGGACATTATGGGTGAGTACCAATTTGGCCATACAGACCAGAAGAGTGGTAAATCCTGGTCGGTACATATTGGTCCGATCAAGCCAATATTGTAAAGCAGTAAGTCCTGCCCAATGGGTGATACTGGTGTATAAGGAGGTGACATCCAAAGTACATAAGAGCCAGCCCAGTTCCAGTTGCATAGCCACATGTTTATAATAGTTCTTTTTTTGCCAATTGCAGTACCAGTTGGGTTATTTATTTAGCCCAATGCAGTTGTTGGGCATTTTATGTGGATCAGACTTCCCGTCCCTTTAGATTAAGGGTCGAGGAACATTTAAGTGACATTAGAAACAAAAAAGTTTTGAGTTCTTTATACAAACATACACTTAAACATCCAACTGGGGTTTTTAGCTTTATGATCATTGACCTTATTAGGTTTAAGAGTCAGGATGTCTGTGCATTGCATGAGTTACTGAATAATAAAGAAAAGATGTGGATTGTAAAATTGGGGGCTCTATTTTCACCTGGGTTGAATGACCAATTTTAAATAGATAATTATATAATAATCATATATACATATATATATATATATATATATATATATATATATATATATATATATATATATATATATATATATATATATATATATATTCTCCACTGTACTGTTGTTATACATTGGTTTTTGTTATATTTCAGTTTTTTGATATTGATTCATCCAATATATTTTTATCCTCTTGAGGGCGCTGCCATAATGAATATAAATAAATATGTCTAGCTAGGGTTTTTAATGGATTATTTTTAAAGTGTGGTCACTGAGAAAGGTGTTTTTTGAAACCAGTATGACTCCACTGGGGGGTTTTCATGATGGACAAATAAATTTTCGCTTGAAGGCTACATTGGAATGCTGGCTTTTTTTGTTGTTGTTTGGTTTATGAGGGACAGCTGTGCACTTGCCATTCGTGCTGGTTTCAGTGGTTCGTCAACATACCACTATGCCAAATCAGAAGTTTTCTTAAAGATAGGAAGACTGAAACTTAAATGGCTATCATTTTGTGAATTCAGTTCTCACTCCTCAGCATAGCTCTCAACCTCTTGGCACAAAAAACCTGGACGAAGCCAATAATGAGGGAATAGAGAATTCAGTTTTCACTTCTCACCATAGCTCTCAACGTCGTAGCACAGAAAACCTGGACAAAGCCAATTATGGGGGAATACAGCCCCAAAATAGGGACAAATTACAAATGCTGATCTTACAAACTTAGAAAATTACTAGAATAAAAGGTTTTGTGTTACCATTTACTTTTTAAAGAATATGAAGTCTGAAATTCAAATGCCTGTCATTATTTAGTGAATTCAACCCTTCAGTGATTTGCCACAAAAATCCTGAAAACCACAGATTTTATGAGGAACAGAACAAAAATATGAGGCATAAATTCACAAGTGGTGGTGGCTAGGGACTTTTGGCTCTTTTCACCTGTACCCAAGGTACAGGGTTTTGAGCCTGAGTACTTCTAGTCACCAGGTGTATTCACCTGGGGCATTTTTACACACACACAAATACACACACACACACACACACACACACACACACACACACACACACACACACCCTTAAGCTCTGCCATTCCAGATAAAATACCTTAAGCTAGTCCATTCCAGATAAAATAAAATACCTTAAGCTAGTACTGCTACGTAGATACCTGAAATGAAATCTCGCCACACTGTTCAGGTAGATACCTGAAATTAAATCTTGAGCACCAGAAGATAATATCTTAAGCTCTGCAGTCCCCAAGCAGCAGTTGTTTCCTTCCGAAAAGAAGCTAGTACCAAAGTTAGTCCCGAAGTAGCCACCCTTTCAAACAGTGAAGCATTCCCATTTGCAAATCCATTCAAACAGTGCAGCCAGCCAGAAATGCATGCACGTGAGTCTTTGAGCTCAGTTCCGACAGGCTGACGGAGCTGATGTCATCGCACATGTGATGCCATCAACTCAAAAAGCAAAAAAAATTTTAAAAAAAAGTTGGGAAAAAATTTGGAAATGAAGGGGTGCCACTTGGGAATCATGGCACCCCATTATTTGGACCCCAAAACTCGCTAAAAACAGTAATTCTGTACGGTTGGGAGGCATGTTCCTGAGGGAAGGTTGGGGGAGTTGGGTAAAGTTGGAGCTGAATTTGTCAGCCAGGAGGTTTGCTATATCTTCTGGCTCAGTATAGTGGCTCCATTTACAATGAGCTCTGCACACAACTGTGTATTTCCTTTGAGGTTACGGACATAGCTAAAGAATGCTTTGTGGTTGTCCTTGGCCTGGGAGGCCAAATTTGCCTCAAATATGGCTTTGGTAGACTTTATTTGTCCTCTGAGTTGTTTGTTTGGATTGATGAGAGTGTTATTATCCTGCTGGGTGCTGCACCACCTCCTAATTTTGCCATGATTTTCTTCCTCCTGTTATACAACCTACTGATTTTGTGATTCCACCAGGGTCGCTTGTTTTGTGAGTTAGTTCTGTACTTCTTCCTTGTGGGTACAGCTGCCTCTGTGCAGCTATTAACATGCTTGAACAGGGTTTCTGTGAACAGTTTTGCATAGGCAGCAATGTTCTCAGGGTTTATGGGGGCTTGAAATTTTGCCAGGTTCTAACAATAGCAGGAGGTTAGCCTGAGCATAGTTCCTGAATATTCCAGGTTTATCTAGGGTTCCAGGTTTTATTTTTACTTCAAAGGAGACCATTTTGTGGTCTGACATCACCAGGGAAGGCATTACAGTTGGGGGTGTGCAGAAGTCTCCCATATTACTGAGGACCAGATCCAGTATAGCTGCACCACTGGTTGGTGTATTGACTATCTGGTCTAGGGAGATTGTGTTTACAAAATCCAGGAATCTCTGTGCATTTGGTGTCATATAGGATTCCCAGTTAATAGTGGGCTAATAAAAGTCACCCATGAATATGGTATTGGGTTGGATGGTTAGTGTTTCTAATAAGTTTAAATTACATGGTAAGGATTTTCTGAGTCATAGAGGGGGAACCTATAGCTTGCAAGGAAGTGGTATTGAATTTTACCTATGGTGTTTTGAACATAGAGAAGCTCAAGTGCATTGTCCTGTTTGACCAACCTTGAAGTATATTTATTTTTGATGTAAATAGAGACACCTCCATCTTTAGTCCCTGCGTGTGAAGTAGCTGCCCTAAATGTGTGGAAATGTGTGCACTCTTGGTGTGCTGTCCACGGCTTTAAACCATGTCTCAGTGAACGCACAGATATCAGCATTTTCTAGGGTAAAGAGAGCTTCTAGGGAGTGGAGTTTTTTTGTTTAGACTCCTAGCATTGAGTAGTAATACCTTTAAATTTTCTTGGCTTTGATTTGATATATGGATCCCACTTACTATGACATGGACTATGACTGGGTCATATGTCCAGTGACCTGATTGACCTGATTGCATGTGTGTGGCCAGCCCCTGCCCCTGATAAGCAGCTGACCGTTCCCTTCTCTCACCTCAGCCTGGTGAGAGGAACATCAACTGAGACTCCAATGATAGAATGTTTGATTGTGTGGGTGGTTTCCTTATGGGCTTAGAGGTGGCTCCTTGAAATGTGTGTGTGTGTGTGTGGTGTGTGTGTGTGTGTGTGTGTGTGTGTGTGTGTGTGTGTGTGTGTGTGTGCATATATATATATATATATATATATATATATATATATATATGTGTGTGTGTGTGTGTGTGTGTGTGTGTGTGTGTGTGTGTGTGTGTGTGTGTGTGTGTGTGTGTGTGTGTGTGTGTGTGTGTGTGTGTGTGTTTGTGTGTTTGTGTGTGTGTATATGTGTGCGCGCGTATGTGTCATGAAACAGAGAACACTGATATGAGCGAACCTCTAAACAGCAATCAGTTTACAGTGAATGCTCATATGAGTGAATGCTCAAAAGTAACTAAGAATTATTGCTTTCTATTTTTTTGCAATGGGACAAGCCTTTGCGCACTACTTACATCCCCAGCTTATTATATATACCAACTCAAGATCACAGAACAGTGGAGGGAAAATTCCTTACCCTGCTGTACAACAATCTTACTCAAAAGACTGCTGGCATAAACACCATTAGGAAGGACATTCACTGACATGAGTAGGAGCATTTTTCACCTTTTTTTGCAGCACAAAAAAGCATTCAGTCAAGTGAGCATTTGCTCTTCCTAACTGTAACCATACATAGATATATACAGACATATATATATATATATATATATATATATATATATATATATATATATATATATATGTGTATATATATATATATATATATATATATATATATATATATATACATATATATATATATATATATATATATATATATATATATATAAACAGTGTATGTATGCATGTATGTAAGTATATGGCTGCAGTACTTTTTGTCGAATGTACTTTTATTCAAAATGTGAATCACCAATTTTTTTTTTATGTTTCTCTGAAGATAGTTGTAATATCAAGGAATTTGAATTAACTTCAGAGAGTTCAGTGAGTTCTCATTTACCAAATGATAGATTTGTTAGTTGACTGATTAAATCACTCATCCCAGCCAACATGTGTGCACACTGTAAGCATGTGTTAACTTATACAAAGACTATATTCTACCATTTTTTTTATTTTGATGCAAAACTCAGTTGTGGCAGCGCTAAGTTGACCAGGTTTTTGATTATATTCTTAGTATGAATAATAATTCAGTTTTGCCACAGTACACTCCTTCTATTGTCATACTGATTAGTAGCACTTGTTTAATAATATCAATATTTCTCAAACTCATTTTAATGGCATTTGTTCTGATACTTAAATTGTATTCAGCTTTTCTCACACCTCATAGATTTGTCTTCTGGGGGGATGCTCTGTGTTTTTCAAATTAATGAGTCTGGGACCTCAGCAGCCAATGACCTGGTAGACACTTCAGCGGTGTTCTAGACAGTACACTTCAGCGGTGTTCTAGACAGCACCCATCCCTGACAGTTAGTGTTGCTGTCCGACTTTGATTATTCATTCTTTGGTCAAAGTTCTAGTCTGTCATCCTTTCTTGCAGTATGGACCTGTTCAGTGATCATCTTCTGGTCTATTAATAATAAGATGTCTAGTCAGACTGTGTAACCATTCTCATCATCTCACAGGCAGATCACTCTATAGCATATGTCCATGTTTGGTTGAAGTTCTAGTCAGTCAGCCATCCATCTTTGGGTACAACTTTGCATTTCATTCAGTCAACCAATGGCTGAGTTGTGAACATTCATCACTTCTATTGTATTTTCAGGCTCAGCAGATGGGTTTTCAAAACATAACAGACTAGCCATCAGTTCCAGACTAGCCAGGGATCAGCAAGGCCAAGTTCTATGGCCTACAAACCTTCATTGTGTGCTCTGATGCTTTGTCAGTATTACACATAAGGGGATATCCCTTGAAAACAGTCCTTTCCAGTTATCAGTTTTATAATCTTTATTCACAGCTTTTAGTTCAGTAATAACATTCCCTTCATATGCTGAAAGTGTATGCCTTTCATTCACCTGTCAACAGAACTTATCTGTTTTATGTTGCAATGGCTTATTTTTTGATAGCCTATCTGTGGTCATATAGTAAAGAACAGATGTAAAATTCTTAAATCCATTTTGCATTATAAATATTTTGAATTCTTCTCATATAAACTGTGGGACATGATCACTAATAAGTTGCTTTGGTAACAAATACACATTACTTCTTGCAATTGGAAAGAAGCCTTATTTGATGTTAAGAATAAAGAATGCATAAAAGGGCGTACCAGGTCAGTATAAAAATATTCTCATGGTGCAGATGACCATACCATGGGGTACAAAATTGTAGGGGATAGTGCATTTGGATACTTGATATCCAGTACAGCTTTTGTTTATGACCTCATTTCATCTGTCATTGTCAGGCCTCCATATAAAATACCTTCACATGAAATGTTAGCTTGGCTAGATTCAATACTCTGGAGCCAGATATACAGCTGCTCTTTTCTCACACCAGAATCAGAGTATGGCCAGTTATCTCTTCTAGGCCATCCTATTACAACTAACCTGTACACTTGCTCCAGTAATGATCATTCTTCATTCCTACATGTAGAAGAGCATTTACCTTCGATGACTAGGTTCACAGTAACGTATACTCAGTACACATCCATTCCATTTGCCATTGTTTGCTGTTTATGATGTTCATAAGGCACAACTTTCTGGCTCGGACATTAAAATCACAGCTACAGGATTAAGAGTTCATTCTTGGCATCTAGTCACTGCCTGCTTGAAGATCACATGCTCTTTCCATGTCTGTGTGGATTTCTTCTGAGCACCTTACAGCTCTCTGAAGTGTGCTGCTTGGTTGGTTGCTCTAAACTGTCCTTGAATATTGCATTTACCCCCTGCCCTTGTGGCCGAGGTCACTGATGTACCTCGTTATCAGATACATTAAAACTGAAATCAAAAGAATGCCTCAATAAAACAACAATAAATGTTGTTGTAACTGTTATGCATTCATTATGGATATTCTTTTCTATGAGCTGAAAATAACAGGCACTGACTGGTGATCAGAAAATATGCTAAATATTTTTCCACATAAATATTGGTTCAATATATATGAGACAAAGGATAACCATTTGAAATGCTGGGATCAGTTTCAGCAAGTTTGAAAATGCTGAGACTGAATGAAAAAAATTGTCCTGCATATACCAAGTCCAAGATGGTCATGTCTCAGAATATTCCCTTTTCTCCGATCTATTCTGCTTACATCAGGAGGAGGGAGCTTGCCCCTCCCCGCAAAAAAAAGTTTAAAAAAGAAGAGCGATATGTGATATTTACACTTCTCCTGCATTTTCTTATTTTTTTTATCTCGGCACTGAGCATTGCATGTGCCAACATTTCTCTATGGAGCTGAGACAGAACATTGCTAGCTCCATATGGCGAAGCATCTTCTACAATACTAATAGGCATAAATGGCTCAAGGTGGACAAATAGATCATCCAGCAGGATAATTTTGTCTCTTTGAAAGCATATTTGCAATTTTTGTTTCATTTCCAGGAAATGCATTCTATAACACTGCATTCAGTGAGCTTAAAACCAGAGAACTAAGGTAAAAGCGAGGTTGTCATTCACTAGTATTAAATATAACCTTTTTAGGATCTCAGTGCTCATGGTGAAGTTGATCCCTAAGATTCAGTAATACCTACACTAAGTTTACACTGAGTATACATTTTTCTGAATGAACAGACAACACAAGCATAACTCATACCTTCTTCCTCCTAATTTTAGTTTTCCTACTGATATTCTTGTAACCTTAAATATCAAAGGGGATTCATAAAGATTACCACAAAGTAACGACTACATGTACACTCAGTGTAAAAACATTCTGAGTGACGAAAAAGCACAAAAATGTGGTAGGGATTTTCTCGAATACAGACCATGTACACTTAGTGTAGGCATTAATGAATCTGGCCCATGTCTTAAGCTGAAATTCACCTGATCCATTTTTGTCACTCACATGCCCACAGTGCAGCATTCCTTTTTTTAAACTTTTTTGCTTCTATATGCTCTGTCACCATCTTCTTTTAGCCTTCCTAAGACTTATCAGGAGATTTCTATATGCTCTTCATTATTTTTCCTGGTCAACAAGATATGTATACGATACAGGTAGCACTGCATTCTGGAAATTCCTGGTAGTGTCTTGTGTATCGTCTGTTGCAATATGCTAGTTCATAAGGTCATAGGTAAGTACTAGGCTAGCTGCTCCTGTGGGCCTTTTGAAGCCTAGATACTTTCCCTTCTGGTGCTTAAGTTAACCTATCCTGATTGGTCTTAGATTGCCCTTACCCATTCCATGGTGGATAATATATACATATTAGTCCTAGTGAAAATAACTGGGATCATACCATACATGATCTGAGGAGACCCATGCATTAGATAAAACATTTAGCAGCTAGCTCTGTATATTAGTAGTACAGGGGGCAACCTTAGGTAAATTTTCTATTACCCATCCATAGATCCAAGCTGTGCTTGAATATGGACAGAGATAAGATTTGTTTTAACTGGATGGGGAGTCTGTTCCAGAGCAGTGCTATCCTCTGAGATATCCTATCCCTCCAAGCCATTCTGTTGATGTTATAGAAGAGATTTAGATTGATGAACTGCAAATTTTTGATGCCATGTCACTTGCTGATGTGCAGTAGTTCCTTCAGTATTGGGTCACTGCAGGCCATACTCAGGTCACCATTTAGCAATCTGTAGGATACCAAGTATAATGTTGTTTAGGTCTTGTACCTTTTTAGTAAAGTATCTCTGCGGGCGTTCAGTTGTTGCATGTGCCTGGATAGATACATACCAAAGGGGGCATAATATTAAATGATTGGCCTAATGAGGGCTGAGTAAAGGGGAACAATGATATCCCTAGATCTAGACACAGTCCCTTT